>NW_024391295.1:0-653 GCF_016617805.1 Bactrocera tryoni
CAAGTGAGGAAGGGCATAAGTTCGGGTGTCACCGAACATTTTATACTCTCGCATGGTAAAGTGATAATCGAGATTTCATTATACGTCATTTACATATTTTTCAAATACCGTATTTTTGTAAAGTTTTATTCCGCTATCATCATTGGTTCCTAATGTATGTATATACTCGTATTATTCAGAAGAGGCACCAGATGGAATTCAAAATGTACTAAAATAGCGTTATGTACCACGCCCACTTTTCCAAAAAAATTGCGTCCAAATATGCCCCTCCCTAATGCGATCCTTTGTGCCAAATTTCACTTTAATATCTTTATTTATGGCTTAGTTATGACACTTTATAGGTTTTCGGTTTCCGCCATTTTGTGGGCGTGGCAGAGGGCCGATTTTGCCCATCTTCGAACTTAACCTTCTTATGGAGCCAAGGAATACGTGTACCAAGTTTCATCATGATATCTCAATTTTTACTCAAGTTACAGCTTGCACGGACGGACGGACAGACGGACGGACGGACAGACAGACATCCGGATTTCAACTCTACTCGTCACCCTGATCACTTTGTATACATAACCCTATATCTGACTCTTTTAGTTTTAGGACTTACAAACAACCGTTATGTGAACAAAACTATAATACTCTCCTTAGCAACTTTGTTG
>NW_024391296.1:0-802 GCF_016617805.1 Bactrocera tryoni
GAGTTGATTCAAATCATTAGTTTAACAAATTCAACTAATTAACCTTCTTCATCTTACTGAAGTAGACATAAAGCCATAACGGCAGTTCAATTTGAAGAATTCCACAATCTCACATTAAGGTATAAAGTCGATTTTCTTTTATATACACATTTAGAAATCGATATTGAGTTGCTTCAAACCATTAGTTTAACATATTTAAGTTAATTAACCTTCTTCATCTTACTGAAGTTGACATAAAGCCATAACGGCAGTGCATTTGGAAGAATTCCACAATCTTTTATTAAGGTTTAAAGTCGATTTTTTTGTACATACAGATTTTGGAATCGATATTGAGTTCCTTTAAACCATTAGTTTAACATATTTTAGCTAATTAACCTTCTTCATCTTACTGAAGTTGACATAAAGCCATAACGAGAGTGCATTTGGAAGAATTCCACAATCTTATATTAAAGTATAAAGTCGATTTTCTTGTATATACACATTTAGCAATCGATATTGAGTGGCTTAAAAATATTTACTTCACTTATTTAAGTTAATTAACCTTCTTCATCTTACTGAAGTGGACATAAAGCCATAACGGCAGTGCATTTGGAAGAATTTCGCAATCTTATGTTAAGGTATAAAGTCGATTTTCTTGCATATACACATTTAGCAATCGATATTGAGTTGCTTCAAATTATTTACTTCACTTATTTAAGATAGTTAACCTTCTTCATCTTACTGAAGTTGTTTAAACTCAACAAAGCCTTTTTGTAAACCTTACCTCTGGTGGGGGGAATTCAAAACAATGTTTTGTTGAGTG
>NW_024391297.1:0-2482 GCF_016617805.1 Bactrocera tryoni
GCTATTATACTCTGTAATATAAGCGTTATGCCATTCATGCCAAAATGTGGTGCAAAAATGAGAAATTTTTCCAAAAAGTGTGCCAGCGGACAAATTGCGGATTACGAGAAGAGTATGATTTTGGGTGACTGTCTGTCAAGCGATAGCTTGAATAGAAATTGAGCTTAGTACGTACATAAGTACCTTTGCTCTATCAAGGCCTGAATAGGAATAAATTTAACCTCTAACCTCCTGTTCCCTGATTGACTTTTTCTTCATGTAACCATTATATATATTTTAGCCCATTTGGTTGGGTATATAGCATACTACTCCCTAAAGGTGTAATCCTTTAAATAAAAGCTTCATCTGATGTCTTATTCAGACAGAAGAAATATATTATATTTGTATTTATCTAAGAAGGTATTCTGGTCTAGAAGCATGAATTTCAATTAATTTTAAAGAGTGTCGTAAAAAGGCAATTAATATTTTTACCCGTCCATTTTTTTTATTCGTTCTTTAATTAATTTTAAGAAAGAGTACAGAGAAAAAAATTCAAAACAAAAAGTAAAAAATTTCAAAAATTAAACTGACGAAGTGGAGGTCTCAGAATTCCCGTGACCATGATATAATCATTCTTTTTTTCACAAAATGTGACTGCTGAAAAAAGTTTTTTGGATCACTTTTACTGAATATTTCGAATTTTTTAAAAATAATAAAAATAAAAATTTGGGGATGGGGCTAGTTCCAACCATAGACAACCCTATAAACAAGACTCTATAAAAATTTCAAGTAAATCGGTCACGTAGAACCTGAGAAATCGTGGGTATCGTTCCGAAAAAGTCAGTTTTGAGGAAAACGCGTTTAAAGTTTCGCATAAAGTCTTTTGTTCGATTAGTTCCAGCCGAACCAGTTTGGATGTTGGGTCAGAAAAATGCCTATATCTCCGAAAATAATTTGAATTTTGAGAACACATATTCTTGAATAGTTGAACTTTGAATATATAACCAAAAATTTCGATTTTCTTAAAATTTCTAGACCAGAATAACTCCTTAACAAACCTTGTTGAGAATGTTGAATGGTGTCATTGACAATCGGTTGATCAAATGCGCTATTTAATTTTAATTTTAATTATATTATAAATTATATTATAATTAAAATTAAATAAGTGCATTTGATCAATCGATTGTCAATGACACCATTTAGAATGTCACGACTTCTGAAACTTTAATCCAATGAAAGATTTTAATGGAATGTATTCATTAATGAATCTCAGTAGCAAGCTATTTTAGCGATGGAACAGATGTCTAGATTTCCTACTGTGTAGTTAAATTTGAAAAGTATGAAATGTTAAGATGAATCTCGCACAATAACAGATGTACCTACATACACATATATACGACTAATTTTGATTGAACTAGTTTTTTTTATTGAAAGTTCATTAACATAGTAGTCATGAAATATTTTTTATCTACACTTTCAATGTGCGGTTACCTTTTAACTGAAAGTACTTTCTGAATATATGAATATTATATGCATTTTAAACCGGATCAATTGCAATAAAAACACTTCGCTTGAATATTTAACTTTTACTATGACTCAATATAGGAGAAGTCATTTCCGTTCCAGCAAAAACTTTCAATTAGCAAGCGCCACTAGAGATTGTTTGAAGCTATCTACGACAATTTAAAACAATTTAAATTGTTTTCAATAAGCATACATAAGCCATTCTGTGGGTTTATCGACGATATGCATGCTACATGCTACATAAAATCATTTTATTTTTTATTGTTTTAATTTTTTCTTGTTCCATTTCAAGTAGAACTACATATGTTTTTTCCGCCGCAACATGTTGCTGAAGAGTACATATACAGGGTTTGTCCGGAAAGTAATATGACTGAGTCAATTTAAAACAAATTTCTTTAAGAACTTTCGAAATAGGCTCCTTCTGCGTCGATTTAGTGCTGCCAGCGCGATTTCCAAGCATTGAAGGCGTCACGGAAGGCACACTCCGGAATAGCCTTGAGAGCCGAGGAGCATGCTGCTTGGAAACCCTTTGTCGTCTCAAAACGCTTGCCTCTCATTGGCCTTTTCAGGCAAGGCCACATGTTCAAATTTTCTTGGCACACTTCCACTCGCCGCAATTTCTGGTCATCAATGAGCACTTTTGCGACCATCTTCGCGCACACCTTGCGCATGTTCAAGTGCTCCTCCTGGGTAATTAAACGAATACTTAGTCGATGGACTGGAATCAAAACTTTACGCACCCGAGTCACATTGTTGGTGCGTGTCGAAGTTGCAGGTCTCCCAGCACGGTCTTCATCAAGGACCTCTTCTCCAAAAAAGCCTGGTGTAACCGAAACACATCACTTCAGCCCTATTACTTTCCGGACAAACCCTGTAGTAGTTATGTTGACTTTTTTGTAACAACTTGAACTATTAAAGGGTGGTATAAACCATTAAGTCAGTATGACGAAATGAGTTGGTTAAATTTATATATTTGGAG
>NW_024391298.1:0-1406 GCF_016617805.1 Bactrocera tryoni
GGAATTTTTTCCAAATGCACTGCCGTTATGGTCTTATGTCCACTTGAGTAAGACGATGAGGGTTAATTAACTTTAATATGTGAAGCTAACGATTTGAAGCAACTTGATATGGATTTCTAAATTTGTACATGCAAGAAAATCGGTTTTATACCTAAATGAAAAATTGTGGAATTTTTCCAAATGCACTGCCGTTTTGACTTAATGCCAACTTCTGTAAGATGACGAAGGTATATTAACTTGAATATGTGACGTTAATGATTTGAAGCAACTTGATATGGATTTCTAAATTTGTACATGCAAGAAAATCGGTTTTATACCTAAATGTAAAATTCTGGAATTTTTCCAAATGCACTGCCTTTTTGGCTTTATGTCAACTTCAGTAAGATCAAGAAAGTTAATTAACTTTATTATTTGAAACTACTGATTTGAAACAACTTGATATGGATTTTTAAATGTGTACATGCAAGAAAATCGGTTTTATACCTAAATGTAAAATTCTGGAATTTTTTCCAAATGCATTGCCGGTATGGCTTTATGTCAACTTCAGTAAGAAGAAGAAGGTAAATTAACTTTAATATGTAAAGTTAATGATTTGAAGCAACTTCATTTGTATCTATTTTTAAATGTGTACATGCAAGAAAATAGTTTTTATACCTAAATGTAAAATTGTGGAATTTTTCCAAATGCATTGCCGTTTTTGCTTTTTGCGAACTTCTTTTCAGAAGTTAAGCAAATGATTTGAAACAACTTGATATGGGTTTCTAAATGTGTACATGCCAGAAAATCGGTTGTATACCTAAATGTAAAATTGTGGAATTTTTCCAAATGCACTGCCGTTTTGGCTTTATGCCAACTTCTGTAAGATGAAGAAGGTTAATTAACTTTAATATGTGAAGCTAATGATTTGAGGAAACTTGATATGGATTTCTAAATGTGTATATGCAAGAAAATCGGTTTTATACCTAAATGTAAAATTCTGTAATTTTTCCAAATGCACTGCCGTTTTGGCTTTATGCCAACTTCTGTAAGATGAAGAAGGTTAATTAACTTTAATATGTGAAGCTAATGATTTGAAGCCATTCGACATACATTGCCAAATGTGTATATGCAAGAAAATCGGTTTTATACCTAAATGTAAAATTGTGGAATTTTTCCAAATGCCGTTTTGGCTTTATGTCAACTTCTGTATGATGGGAAAGGCTAATTAACTTTAATATGTGAAGTTAATGATTTGAATCAACTCAATATGGATTGCTAAATGTTTAAATGCAAGAAAATCGGTTTTATAACTAAATGTAAAATTATGGAATTTTTTCCAAATGCACTGCCGTTATGGTCTTGTGTCAACTTGAGTAAGATGATGCCGCCTCTGCGAATGGTAGGCACCTTGTCGTGGTGCAGGGCTT
>NW_024391299.1:0-1685 GCF_016617805.1 Bactrocera tryoni
CTCAAGTGACAGCTTTCACGGATGGACAGATAGTCAACCGGACTTAACTTTTCATCCTGATCATTTATATGCATATATACAAGGTGCTTTCCAAAATAAACAGGACTTTTTGAATCTGGCGCCCCTTGGTGGCGCCATCTATGTATATGTCGACTGGTGCGTTAAATCTGCTATGTTTGTCGATTGTCCAGTGACATGACAATTTCATGATATTTCATCGATTGGAAGTGAAGTTATTGCGTTTTAAGTGTCAGTAGGTTTGTGTTATCGGTGCGAAAATGAGCTTCGAACAAAGAGCCTGCATTCAATTTTGTTTTAAAATTGCTAAAACTTTTACCGAAACGTTTCAATTGATGAAACAAGTTTATGGCTCTGATTGCCTATCCCGTAGCAGAGTACACGAGTTGTTTCAACGTTTTCAAAATGGTCGTGATGACATAAATGACGATCAACATGTGGGCCAATCAAAATCCGTGATCACCGGAAATTCCATCGACACTGTGCGTGAATTTATCAAAAATCAGCCGAAATCATCATTGAAATTCATGGAAATGGAATTGAATATCTCCAAAACATCTATTTAGCGCATTTGAACCGAACGGGCTTACGAAAGGTGTGTGCTCGGTTTGTTCCACACTAATTGACTGACGACCAAAAACTGCTCAGAATCCAACATTCGAAGGACATCATTGTGACCGATTATTTGACCAAAAATCACATTTTAACCATTAACCACTCGCCGTGTTCACCTGATATGGCACCATGCGACTTCTTCCTTTTCAGAAAAATGCATTTGTCCATGAAAGGAAAGCGTAATGCAGCCGTAGAGGTCATTCAAAAGGCTTGCACCGGCAAACTGGCGGCCATACCGGCCAACGAGCTAAAACACTCATTCGACATGCTTTTAGACCGTGAAAAAAGCTGTATTGGAGCAGAAGGAGACTATTTTGAATAAAATAAATTGACTTGATTTTGAATTTGCCGAAAAAACCATTTGTTCTGTTTTTTTTTTAACATTCTGTTTACTTTGGAAAACACCTTGTATAACCCTCTATCTATCTCGCTTAGTTTTAAGTGATACGTACATCCGTTAGGTGAACAAAGCCATTATTGTTTACGAACTTTAAGATTTGGGTTATTTAACTGTAGGCTTTTTTCTCAGAGCTGAATAAAATAAATAAAAAAAGTGTATACGTTTTTGTTTAAAGTTTAATTTTAAAATTACTTTCTTCCGAGCTCAATGCACTTGGTTTATAGGGTCGTCGATTTTGATATTAGGTTGTCAAAAAAATCTTGCGGTATTTTCGCTTGTTGGTTCTGAAAGCGCGTAGTTTTATTCGTCGCATCGCATGCTATACCTTTTCAAAAAGCTCATTTCACGCGCTAACACGTGTTTGATTGATTGTCGTTTCTTTTAAGACGTTCGGGAGTTATAGCGCCGCAAACATGGAGCAAAATAAAGAGAAAATACGGCATATTTTACAGTACTACTACGATAAAGGCAAAAATGCATCTCAAGCCGCCAATAAAATTTGTGCAGTTTATGGAGCCGATACAGCTTCCATTGCCACCGCACAACGATGGTTTCAACGTTTTCCTTCTGGTGTAGAGGTGGTCGAAGATGCGCCACGCTCCGGAAGGCCTGTCGTCGAAAATTGCGATAAAATCGCTGAATTGTTCGAAAG
>NW_024391300.1:0-2093 GCF_016617805.1 Bactrocera tryoni
TATGTTATATTCACAGCACAACGGCAATACGGAAACCAGAACTATAGGTTGGTTCAAATCGATTTTGTTTGTATATTGAGCATCGATATGAGACTTGTGTGAAAAATCAATCAAATTGCCAATTTATTTTCATGTTAGAAGATTCAGCAATAACGGCACTGCATTTGGAACAACTGCAGAATCTTATGTTTTGATTCAAAATCGATTTTCTTGTTGTTTGTATATACGCATTGAGCAGTCGATATTAGAATAGCGTGAAAAAACGCACTTCACAAATTCAAGCTAATTTAACTTTTTACGTTATTATAAATTTCATAAAGTGCCGTTATTGCACTGCATTTGAAAATCTGCAGAATCTTATGTTTCGGCTGAAAATCGATTTTTTGTTCTTTCTATATACACATTGAGGAATCGATATGAGAATTGCGTGAAAAAACTAGCTTCACAAATTCAAGCTAATTTAACTTTTTCAAGTTATTAGAGTATTCATAAAGCAATAACGGCACTCCATTTGGAAAAACTGCAGAATCTTATGTTTTGGTTCAAAAACGATTTTCTTGTTGTTTGTATATACACATTGAGCAATCGATATGAAAATGGCGTGAAAAACCTAACTTCACAAATTCAAGCTAATTTAACTTTTTCACGTTATTAGAGTATTCATAAACCAATGACGCCACTGCATTTGGAAAAACTGCAGAGTCTTATGTTTTGGTTCAAAATCGATTTTCTTAAGAATAACGTGAAAAACAAACTTCACAAATTCAAGCTAATTTAACTTTTTCACGTTATTAGAATATTCATAAGGCAATGACGGCACAGCATTTGGAAAAACTGCAGAGTCTTATGTTTTGGTTCAAAATCGATTTTCTTGTTGTTTGTATATACACATTGAGCAATCGATATGAGAATAGTGTGAAAAAACGCACTTCACAAATTCAAGCTAATTTAACTTATTCACGTTATTAGAGTATTCATAAACCAATGACGTCACTGCATTTGGAAAAACTGCAGAATCTTATGTTTTGGTTCAAAATCGATTTTTTTGTTATTTGTATATACACATTGAGCAATCAATATGAGAATAGCTTGTAAAAAAAATAACTTCACAAATACAAGCTAATTTAAATTTTTCACGTTATTAGAGTATTCATAAAGCAATGACGGCACTGCATTTGGAAAAACTGCAGAATCTTATGTATTGATTCTAAATCGATTTACTTGTTGTTTGTATATACACATTGAGCAATCGATATGAGAATAGCGTGAAAAAACTAGCTTCACAAATTCAAGCTAATTTAACTTTTTCACGTTATTAGAGTATTCACAAAGCAATGACGGCACTGCATTTGGAAAAACTGCAGAATCTTATGTAATGATTCTAAATCGATTTTCTTGTTGTTTGTGTATACACATTGAGCAATCGATATGAGAATAGCGTGAAAAAACTAGCTTCACAAATTCAAGCTAATTTAACTTTTTCACGTTATTAGAGTATTCATAAAGCAATAACGGCACTGTATTTGGAAAAACTGCAGAATCTTATGTATTGATTCTAAATCGATTTACTTGTTGTTTGTATATACACATTGAGCAATCGAAATGAGAATAGGATGAAAAAACTAACTTCACAAATTCAAGCTAATTTAACTTTTTACGTTATTATAGATTTCATAAAGTGCCGTTATTGCACTGCATCTGGAAAAACTGCAGAATCTTATGTATTGATTCTAAATCGATTTACTTGTTGTTTGTATATACACATTGAGCAATCGATATGAGAATAGCGTGAAAAAACTAGCTTCACAAATTCAAGCTACTTTAACTTATTCACGTTATTAGAGTATTCATAAACCAATGACGGCACTGCATTTGGAAAAACTGCAGAATCTTATGTAATGATTCTAAATCGATTTTCTTGTTGTTTGTGTATACACATTGAGCAATCGATATGAGAATAGCGTGAAAAAACTAGCTTCACAAATACAAGCTAATTTAAATTTTTCACGTTATTAGCGTACTCATAAAGCAATGACGGCACTGCACAGCCTTATGTATTGATTAAAAATCGATTTTCTTGTTGTTTGTATATA
>NW_024391301.1:0-1850 GCF_016617805.1 Bactrocera tryoni
GAAGAGTTGCACGATATTTACGGCAGCAGATTAAATTGTTCTGCAGTAGTGGAAGACAGTTTGGTGACGCTGTTAGAAAGAGACTCTACAAGTCCATCGGGAGCAGAATGTGTGGTTGAAGCGGGCAGTTCAGTTGAAGCTGAAGAATTACAAAGTCCTACGTTGAACGACAATGTGTGCACTCGAAGGCGGAAAGGAATATAGTATTCCAAAACTGCCTTGTCAGATATTTTGCAGGTTCATGGCGAGATTGCAGAAATAAGGCAGCAAAAGCTTAAGGTGGATGTGGCAGCAATGGAAAGGGAAATGTCTAAACTTATTTAGCCCTTTTCTGAGCGACTCATAGCGGAAGTACTAAATTCTGAATTGAGAAAGAGTCGAAGTCTTGAGTACAGTATGAGACATAATGGGTTGTCAAAAAAGTCTTGCGGTATTTTTATTGATTTTTTTTTTTATTGAAATTGAAATGAATTTTTGATGACTCATGCCCAGTTCTTGACCGATGGTATGGCTGCTACTATGCCGGTCTCTTTTGACCAATTCAGCGATTTTATCGCAATTTCGACGACAGTCCTTCCGGAGTGTGGCACATCTTCGACCACCTCTACACCAGAACGAATACGTTGAAACCATCGTTGTGCGGTGGAAATGGAAACTGTATCGGGTCCATAAACTGCACAAGTTTTATTGGCGGCTTGGAGATGCATTATTGCCTTTATCGTACTGTAAAACATGCCGTATTTTCTCTTTATTTTGCTCCATGTTTGCGACGCTATAACTCACGAACGACTTAAAAGAAACGACAATAAATCAAACACGTGTTAGCGCGTGAAATGAGCTTTCCAAAAAAGTATAGCATGGCCCGATGCGACGAATAAAACTAGAACTAGTTCGTGGTGTCACCTAGCGTCAGTTGACATCACGAACCACAAAAAACATATAGACAAGATGCCGCTTGCGACTATCGAATGCCCCATAGTTTCGATATCTCTGCGAGCATACGTCTCATACTGTACAATTGGTACTATTGAGTATAAAAACATTCGACGCATGGTGACGTTTCATTTAAATTCGTTTATCTCGCCAAAAACGCCTCAACTTGACTGTCCAATAGAATCCCGCTCAGCCCAGCTGAGCGGAATCATCTATATACATAGTAACTATAAGTTGCCCAAGTTACCCATTTCTTTTTCGTCAATTTTTGTGAAGCCAAGAAAATGGCGGAAAAACTCGATGTTGACGAAGCGAACATGTGGTCGACAAACGAAACGCGAAAATTACGACTTGAAAACTTGTGAAGATTACTACAGGGTCTCTGTCTACATACCTCTGCTGGATACCATCAAAGAAGATTTGGAAGCTCGCGAGCTCTGAACGTCCTTTCTCTTATCTTCGCCGCATCAAAACATTGCTTAGGACGACCATGCTTCAAGAAAGACTAGTTGGATTAGCGTTGCTTTATACGCATCATGACATCGAGATCACCGCCGAAGAAGTCATCGAAAGATTAGCAAAACTTGGCAGTCATCGTTTTGCGTTATGAAACACGCAATGTAAAAGGATTTTTCTGTTTAAATTTTTTATTAAATGCGCCAATATGTAATGCATGCATATGGATGACTTTTCGATTATAACCACTTTGTTTACCTAAAAATTGGAATTGATAATTTTTGTTTCATAATTTGTACTGTATTTCTCTCGCAGTAATAAGTTTGAAACCCAAATCGAAGGATAAATTCAATTTTCCCCCACCCAGAATCGTCTCTGGATCCGCCACTGTTTTTAGTTCACTTTTGTTATGAATTTATTTTTGTTATTATGTGTTTTTTTACGCTTTTATTAGCTTCACT
>NW_024391302.1:0-1556 GCF_016617805.1 Bactrocera tryoni
TCGGGCTATCACATAATAATTTCAAGATAAGGCGTATTCAATTTGGCGATTTATTTTGTCTATATAGTTTATTTAGCTTTTACACTTGACTCGTCGATTCCCTTACTTCTTTAATTAGACTTTGGAAAATACTTTTTCCGAAGGCTCATAGTAACGATAACGGCTGCTTTACTCAAACTTGTCCAGCGTGTAACTTCTTAAAGTTTGGGACAAAGAATTTCCTCTCGTCCGTGTTTATCTGCAATTCGTTGTGAATCCCTTACCTAGGTAACTGTGTAGATCATATCGTTTGAACCTCAGGAAACGTTGAATTCCACTGTCCCCTATATTTCTTGGTCACCTATGTGTGGATCCATGTTTCGGTAAAACTATTAGTACAGTTCAGTTTGAAATTTTAAGAGTAGAGTAACCGTCAAAAATAGTGCATTCTTCTTTAATCGTTTCTTCTTTTCGCAAAGCGGCGCTAATTGGCTATTCCAAGAGAAGCCAAGTCCTTCTCTACCTAGTCTTTCCAACGAAGTGGAGGTCTTCCACTTCCTCTGCTTGCCGCGACGGGTACTGCGTCGAATACTCTCAGAGCTGGAGTGTTTTCATCTATTCGGAGGACATGGCTGCCAGCCTAGCCGCTGTCTGTTAATTTGCTCAATGTCGTCGTATATCACGCAAATCTTCCGCAGAAACTTCCTCTCGAGCTCGTAACGTCGATTCATCAGATGTTGTCATCGTCCATGTCCTGCACCATATAGGACGAGAATATGAGTGACTTTGTCCTTCGAAAGGGTCCGAAGTAACACCTGTTGTAATAGTTATCCTGCGTTGGATTTCGAGGTTGACTATGTTGTTGGTCTAAGACTTCGAAATTATAACAGTCTTAGTGAGCGTGAACCAAGCCGAGAGTGCAACGACTGTTTATTTGATAACAGGACAATACTTCGTTTTGCCTCGTTCACTATCAGCTATTTCCTTCGCTCCTTATCCAGTCTGGGTAAGCAGGAGAAAAATGGAGCCATGTATAGGGATTTACGCAAGTGAGGAAAGTTCTCTCAGCGCCATTCACTTGGGAGTGCCTATATAAATAATTATTTTATATATGTTAAATGAAGATGGGCAAAATCGGCCAACTGCCACGCCCACAAAATGGCGAAAACCGAAAACCCATAACTAAGCCATAAATAAAGATATTAAAGTGAAATTTGGCACAAAGGATCGCATTAGGGAGGGGCATATTTGGACCCAATTGTTTTGGAAAAGTGGGCGTGGCCCCGCCCCCTACTAAGTTTTTTGTACATATCTCGGAAACTACTATAGCTATGTCAACCAAACTATAGAGTTGTTTCCTTCAGGCATTTTCCATATACTCGAAATTAGTAACACATTTATCTTTCGGAGCCATATTGGATGTCAATCCCCTAACCCTCATTATTCAACTATGAAATCATTAATCTTTTTAGTGTAAATGAAATCTATAGAACAAATGCTTATAAGTTTTAGAAAAATTAAAACTTTTTGGGTACTTACTGGTCCTTGAAAAGTCTTCACAAAATCTTATACTGACA
>NW_024391303.1:0-3733 GCF_016617805.1 Bactrocera tryoni
GCTTACATCAAAATAATCATTAGTGTCTAGAATATGTCTTTCTGAAGTACATAAAAGAGAAAGCACGATTCGTTCCAAAATCACACATTTTTTTCGAAAAACAGCATCACGTTAACGTCTTGGAAACAATGCAAACAACAGACGCTAAATCGGCCAAATATCGTGGCAAAGATGAGCCGAAGCCGAAAAACTACGTCAAAGCAAGTAAAAAATCTAGGTTATGTTGATAGTTTTCTTCGATTATAGAGGTGTGGTACACTACGAACTCCTTCCGACCGGCCAAACTGTCCATAAATTTGAGTGTTATGCGTTGTTTGCGCGAAGCTATTCGTAAAAAGGGACCGTAGCATAGTGCATTTATTCTTCATGAGTTTTTTTCCAATTTTCAACCAATATCGTGCCGCAACCATCGTATTCGCCTGATTTAGCTCCGTGTGACTTCTGACTATCCGCGGTATCCGTTATGGGTCAAATGAAAACACTAAATGTGAATCGCTACGCGCATTGAAGACTATTCTGGAAATTGACTTTAAGAACTGTTATGAATATTGGAAAAAACGTTGGTACAAATGTTTTGAAGCCAAAGGGAATCGCCTTAAGGGGAGCGACGTAGATTTTGAAGGACAAATTAAGAATATTAAAATTATGAAAAAAACCTTACTAATTTTTATCCACAGTACTGCATATGAAATTCTTCAATCTCACCGAATTAAAATGGAAGAAGGGA
The DNA here is from genome assembly GCF_016617805.1 of Bactrocera tryoni. Taxonomy (NCBI): domain Eukaryota; kingdom Metazoa; phylum Arthropoda; class Insecta; order Diptera; family Tephritidae; genus Bactrocera; species Bactrocera tryoni. The sequence continues at coordinate 728 of NW_024391303.1, forward strand.
GAGTTTGTAAGCATACTAAAGCTTAATGAGATGTAATACGGTCCAAAACTAAAAATAACTGATACTATAACTGTTTAGTTATCTTACTTTGGCGTGGATTTCGCTTCTCCTAGTTCTCGTAACAACTGTGTTGTTGTAGTTTTCTGTTTTAAAACATCCAGTGGTTCGCTGATCTGTGTTATTTGCTGTGAAGATGCTTGACCAATTTGACAGTACGAGTATAAATAAAGTTGAATATATTGTACTCGTATAGCTCTTTAGGGAACATTTGCTATCCAATAATGCTTTTTTTTTTGGTTTTATTACTTTTCTTGTATTACTTTCCGGATTTAATAAGTCCTCTCCTTATATAAGTTTTTTCAATAACAGTGTTACAAACATTTTTTTTAAATAAAACAAAAACGCTTTGTGATATGAATGAAATTCTTTATTCCTGACCAGACGCTGAATCAAATTTTCGATGGTTTTCGAGCATAAATCGGTCGATACTGCTGCAATTTAACGATCGATATTCGTACGAAGCCCATCAATCGCCGTCGACTTGTTGGTTAGACCATAGACTTGACGTAACCCTACTGGAAATAGCTTAACGTTCAGCAAACTTGGTAATCAATAAATCGGTTACGACATTCGCTGGCTTGTGACGCCATCCTGTTGGAACCAATTCGGGCCAAAATTGTTCGGATATCACTGGGCAGTATTGATTCCCATTCACAGTAACGTCATCATCACGTCAGAAGTACGGCCCAATATCGCCACCGGCCTATAAATCGTACCAAATCGTAATTTTTTCGGGATGCAATGGTGACCGCACTAAACGGTAAATTTGTATACTCTTGCAACATGTTCCTAACGAGTCTAGTAGTTTTGTTTACCTAACGGTTGTTTATATCACCATATATATATACTAGGATTATACATTATAAATTATAAGTTGCAATAACTTAGCACTAAATTAAGATAATAAGTTAGGAATAGCTAAGTTCGGGTATAACCGAACATTTCATAATTAAATAAGCATTAAAGGCAGTAGTATTCGTGCAAAGTTTTATTCTGATATATTAATTCATGGGTAATACTTTAACTATACTACTATACTAATCGAGATAGATATAGGGTTATATATATATGTATAAATGATCAGCGTGAGGAAACGAGTTGACATCCGAGAGACTATTTGACAATCCGTCTATTCGTGCAAGTGATAACTTGAGTAAAAATTGAGATATTTCGAAGAAATTTGCTGCTCCCTGGCAGGAAGTTATTGCAAATGGGCGTGATCGGGAAAATGCCACGACCACAAAACGCCATTAAATGAAATCTTATCGTAATGAAACACCAAATTAGGATATAAACATGTGATTTGGTACAGGGGGTCGCATTAGTGAAAGATCCTTCTGGGGTAAAAAGTATTTTAGTAGACGTGGCCTGGTCCTCTAAATGGCTAAATCCACCAAACTTGATGAGAAAAAGTATTTTCAGTATAAATAATAAAATAAAAAATAAAAAGGAGTTGAGCACCAGATCTATGCTGACGATGTCCTAATCTACACAAAAGTCTCTGACGTTAATTTAGCTCAATCCTTATTTACTAATATACTCGCCAGAATTGAGACTTGGTCACTGGAGTCTGGTGCTTCACTTTCCTTAGACAAAACACATATCCTTCATGTATGTAGGAAGCAAAATTGCAACGGTATTTCACTAACCCACAACCAAACTAACATCGAATGTAAAACACAGCTGAAAATACTAGGATTAATTTTTGACTCTAATTATAATTTTAATGCTCACTGTAAATATGTCAGAAACTCGTTAATGTCACGATTAAATATTGTTAAATATCTCTCGTCTAAGCATTCATTTATTCATCCGAACACACTAGTCAATGTTGTCAGAGCTTTGCTAACTTCAAAAATAGATTATGGGCTCCCCATCTATGGCAATTGCTCCAAAAGCAGTATCAACCTTTTAAATGCACCTTACCATTGCGCAATACGGCGAAGTCTCCGGGTCTTTCCAACCTCGCCAATAAAAACGATAATGGCTGAATCTGGTTTACCAACTATTCAAAATAAAATGATAGATTCTTCGCTTCAAATTCTTGCGAAAACGGCTGAGAACACCAACCCATTACTAAATACAACTATCACCCACGCCACGAAAAAAAGAAAAATTCCAAGAATACAATCGGCTATTTCGAAGTCTTTCAACAAACCTTTGCTGAACTGGAATCTAATTACACAAATAATGGCTGGAAGTTATTGTTCGGCTCCAAGTCCATCGATTATTGGTGCCCCTCAGAAAATCCAAGTAATGTGGATCCCTGGCCATGCTGGTATTACAGGCAACCACTTTGCAGACCTCGCTGCGAAAAATGTAGCCAGGACTCCTGCCTTAACATACTACGTCTCATCCAAGCAAGACATTCTTAACCTTATTAAGCACAAAAGGCATCAAAAAAACGCAAGCGAATGGAAAACATTTAAACATCACTACGCGGTCATAAACCCAGCCAGAAATCGTATAATCTACTCGTCAACAGTTCCAACTAGCGCAATGAAGACATATACTCGATTAAGGATTGGACACACTATCATAACACACGCCCACTTACTATCGGGTAAAAGCCCATCCATTTGCCCCCTTTGCGATGACACCGCTACTATCAAACACTTACTCACACTCTGTCCGATGCTTCACCCAACAGCCCACAACTCTGGCAACATTGATCTCATAAAACTACTAAGTGAACCTTCAGAAAAAAACGTGATGATTGTATATAGATTCTTAAAAACCAACGATTTGTTAAAATATATTTAAGCAACTTACATCTTTACTAACCCTTAGCAATTAGAATTTTTCACCTAGTTATAATTTCAAGACGGCTGAAGGCCTCGTAGCCAGTGCTGCGTTTATGTATTTATATAATAAAACTCTTTTTGCTATATGAATTATTATAAATAAATAAATAAATAAACCACGCCTAGACCCTTACATCATTTT
>NW_024391304.1:0-687 GCF_016617805.1 Bactrocera tryoni
GACTACATAGTTTGTAAGGAGTTTATGTTGTAAACTTTCATAACTGGTGCATTTATTTACCTACATATATATTATGTATTTAGTTTAACAAAAATAAAATAAAATGCATTGCAGCTTATATTTAATTTTAGCCTCACCATTAATTTAATATACAAATTTGTGAGAAATTTTCAGTTTGACATACTTTGTCTCATTTGAAATCAAATGAATCACGGTAAATACTACTTCGGTCACAGCAGACAATTTAGAGAGGAATCCACTACTGATGGATAAAGTAGAGTTATTGAAGTGGTAGGTTAGAAGCTGTAAGGTTAGAAAAATATTATTTGTGCTAATGAAGTAAAATTCGAAATACGCACAAGATTTTCGAAATAATACTACAAATAGAGGGGCAAAATAAGATGGAATTTCCTTTTGAATGCTTTGCCAAGGTTAAAGACCTAGTACATATTTGTGTTGTCTTCCGTAGAAGAGCGTATCAAAAGAAATATATTACCTACATACATATGTGATACCAATTGGGATAAATTAAATATATGGAATATATGACGGAAACGTCAAGCAGAGAATCGAAATCATTATATTAGAGGTACGAGGTTTAGACCAACATCCAAAAGCAACATCTTGCACCACTCATAGAAACACGTCGCGCTGTTTGTCCTGACTCTAATAAGAAGAATATAACAC
>NW_024391305.1:0-1157 GCF_016617805.1 Bactrocera tryoni
GGAGCCGGTGTGAAAATGGGCAGCGCTCCCTGTTTGGTGAAATTTCCTATCTCGGAGCCCGAATGACCGATTTCGACAAAATTTAGCATGTGGCAATATATTTATTTTCATTCTTATGTCACATTGTGAAAATGGACGAAATCGGACAACAACCACGCCTACTTTCTATATAGCCTGACAATAGTATTTCTGTGCATCAAAAATGCCTCGAATCGGGTCTAGGCTTCCCTGAGCCTCCATATACCTAATGGTATAAAGTTTTTCGAACTTCCAAGTGACTTTATGCTGGATATATCGATCAATATTTGAGTTATCTGAACGAAAATTACAGATCTTATTTTAATCATTTGTACCTAAAATATATACAATTGAACGAAAACTTGACCTGCCTCACATATAACTATGACCAGGATTTTCGAATATCGGACTGACTTTGACCAGAAAAAATTTTTTAGTATATTAATACATAAATTTGGGTCGATACTACCCCATTTTTCTGAAAAATCGTATGCCGAGTTAGATGGTCAGTGCATGAGTTATGTATATGTATGTATATTAGGGGTGTTCTTATTTTCAAACATCGGTTTTCTATATATTCCCGGCCAGAAATCGGTTCCTGTATGTATTTAGATAAAACGGTAAAAGTTTGGGGTCAATGCAATAACATTTAGTGGACCCGGAAGCCAGCTGAAAAATTCAATAGGTCAGTATGGGCAAATATCAATGTTCATACATTCGCCTTATATTAGACGCAGTTATTATAGTATATTTAACAAAACATATTTGTTTACAAAAATAATTATTCCATTTTTGTATTCTTATTCGGTAATAACATTTAAAATAATTGTGATAATTTTGCGTATTTTAAAAAAAAAAGGCATGCAACACCAGCTTGATATTTTGCAAATTTACCGAAATTTGTTTCTACATTTTGAGCGCGCTGTTTGCAGGCAAGCAAATTTCCTGAGAAAAAGTGAACTGTGTGGCGACAATAAGTCGTTCAGAAAATAAAATAGTAACTGCTCATAACGGGACATTTCTGCTGTGAAATATTTTCAAAAGCATGCAAGAGGTTCTTGTGCATATTGTGATTTTAATAAGTAAATATAATTGTAAGCGTTCACAAGCAAGAAATAACAATTATTTTGAAGATTTTT
>NW_024391306.1:0-2030 GCF_016617805.1 Bactrocera tryoni
TTGCTAAATGTGAATATACAAGAAAATCGACTTTATACCTTAATATAGGATTGTGGAATTCTTCCAAATGCACTGCCGTTATGGCTTTATGTCCACTTCAGTAAGATGAAGAAGGTAAGTGAACTTAAATATGTTAAACTAATGATTTGAAGCAACTCAATATCGATTGCTAAATGCGAATATACAAGAAAATCGACTCTACACCTTAATATAGGATTGTGGAATTCTTCCAAATGCACTGCCGTTATGGATTTATGTCCACTTCAGTAAGATGAAGAAGGTAAGTGAACTTAAATATGTGAAACTAATGATTTGAAGCAACTCAATATCGATTGCTAAATGCGAATATACAAGAAAATCGACTCTACACCTTAATATAGGATTGTGGAATTCTTCCAAATGCACTGCCGTTATGGCTTTATGTCCACTTCAGTAAGATGAAGAAGGTAAATCTACTTAAATATGTTAAACTTATGATTTGAAGCAACTCAATATCGATTGCTAAATGTGAATATACAAGAAAATCGACTTTATACCTTAATATAAGATTGTGGAATTCTTCCAAATGCACTGCCGTTATGGCTTTATGTCCACTTCAGTAAGATGAAGAAGGTAAATTAACTTAAATATGTTAAAGTAATGATTCGAAGCAACTCAATATCGATTGCTAAATGTGTATATACAAGAAAATCGACTTTATACCTTAATATAAGATTGTGGAATTCTTCCAAATGCACTGCCGTTATGGCTTTATGTCCACTTCAGTAAGATGAAGAAGGTAAATTAACTTAAATATGTTAAAGTAATGATTCGAAGCAACTCAATATCGATTGCTAAATGTGTATATACAAGAAAATCGACTTTATACCTTAATATAAGATTGTGGAATTCTTCCAAATGCACTGCCGTTATGGCTTTATGTCAACTTCAGTAAGATGAAGAAGGTAAGTGAACTTAAATATGTTAAACTAATGATTCGAAGCAACTCAATATCGATTGCTAAATGTGAATATACAAGAAAATCGACTTTACACCTTAATATAGGATTGTGGAATTCTTCCAAATGCACTGCCGTTATGGCTTTATGTCCACTTCAGTAAGATGAAGAAGGTAAATTAACTTAAATATGTTAAAGTAATGATTCGAAGCAACTCAATATCGATTGCTAAATGTGAATATACAAGACAATCGACTTTATACCTTAATATAGGATTGTGGAATTCTTTCAAATGCACTGCCGTTTTGATTTTATGTCTACTTCAGTAAGATGAAGAAGTTGAATTAACTTAAATATGTTACACTATTGAATTAAAGCAACTCAATATCGATTGCTAAATGTGAATATACAAGACAATCGACTTTATACCTTAATATAGGATTGTGGAATTCTTTCAAATGCACTGCCGTTTTGATTTTATGTCTACTTCAGTAAGATGAAGAAGTTGAATTAACTTAAATATGTTACACTATTGAATTAAAGCAACTCAATATCGATTGCTAAATGTGAATATACAAGAAAATCGACTTTATACCATAATATAGGATTGTGGAATTCTTCCAAATGCACTGCCGTTATGGCTTTATGTCAACTTCAGTAAGATGAAGAAGGTAAATTAACTTAAATATGTTAAAGTAATGATTTGAAGCAACTCAATATCGATTGCTAAATGTGAATATACAAGAAAATCGACTTTATATCTTAATATAAGGTTGTGGAATTCTTCCAAATGCACTGCCGTTATGGCTTTATGTCAACTTCAGTAAGATGAAGAAGGTAAATTAACTTAAATATGTTAAACTAATGATTCGAAGCAACTCAATATCGATTGCTAAATGTGAATATACAAGAAAATCGACTTTATACCATAATATAGGATTGTGGAATTCTTCCAAATGCACTGCCGTTATGGCTTTATGTCCACTTCAGTAAGATGAAGAAGGTAAATTAACTTAAATATGTTAAACTAATGATTCGAAGCAACTCAATATCGATTGCTAAATGTGAATATACAAGAAAATCGACTTTATAC
>NW_024391307.1:0-1182 GCF_016617805.1 Bactrocera tryoni
TTTTCGTGAATTTTCGAGCGACTACCCCTGTCGGCCAGCTTATCAAGCTTTTCGCACTCACGCATTTCGGCCTCTTTCTTTTTCTGTCTGCGAATGCGTCTCGCTTCCCTCTTCTACTCTCGGTATCTATCCCATCCCGCACGTGTAGTGGTCGATCGTAACGTTGCGAGGTAGGCAGCCTGTTTTCTCTCCGCTGTTCGTCGTACCAGCTGTTCTTTTGCACTTCCCGAAAACCAATGGTTTCGGTTGCAGCTGTACGTAAAGAGTTTGAAATGCCGTCCCACAGTTCCTTTGTACCGATTTGTTGACGAGTGCTCTCAGAGAACAGGAGTGCAAGTCGAGTAGAAAATCGTTCGGCTGTCTGTTGTGATTGCAGCTTCTCGACGTCGAACCTTCCTTGTGTTTGGTGGCGCGCGTTTTTTGCCGCACAGAGGCGGGTGCGAATCTTAGCTGCAACAAGATAGTGGTCCGAGTCGATGTTAGGACCTCGGAGCGCACGCACATCTAAAACACTGGAGACGTGTCTTCCGTCTATCACAACATGATCGATCTGGTTGGTAGTTTTTCGATCCGGAGACAGCCAGGTAGCTTGATGAATTTTCTAATGCTGGAATCTGGTACTACAGATAACCATATTTCGGGCCCCGGCGAAGTCAATCAGCCTCAACCCATTTGGGGATGTTTCGTCGTGGAGGCTGAATTTACCGACCGTAGTGCCAAATAAGATACCTTCTTTACCCACCCTGGCGTTAAAGTCGCCAAGCACGATTTTGAAATCGTGGCGGGGGCAGCCCTCGTAAGTGCGCTCCAAGCTCTCATAGAAGGCATCTTTGGTCACATCGTCCTTCTCTTCCGTCGGGGCGTGGGCGCAAATCAGCGATATGTTGAAGAACCTCGCTTTGATGCGGATTGTGGCTAGACGTTCATTCACCGGGTGAATGATAGTACTCAACGACGGAGTCTCTCCCACCACGAATCCCACAAATCAAACTTGCGCTCCTTATATATGGCCACTGTAGTAAAAATGTCACAGGACCTACTCGTCTCTGTCCTTACGTCGCGTCCATCCGCATTTCCTGGCGGACTGGCGGTGATTCTCAAACGCTTTGTTTTGCGAGAGGACATCTATGGCCGAGACGGCACCTTCCCAATTAAGGGACCGGACATTCCGGTGCATGCTAA
>NW_024391308.1:0-832 GCF_016617805.1 Bactrocera tryoni
GAATAGACTTACTAACGAGCAACGCTTGCAAATCATTGAATTTTATTACCAAAATCAGTGTTCGGTTCGAAATGTGTTTCGCGCTTTACGTCCGATTTATTTTTGTTCAGCGATGAGGCTCATTTCTGGTTGAATGGCTACGTAAATAAGCAAAATTGCCGCATTTGGGGTGAAGAGCAACCAGAAGCCGTTCAAGAATAGCCCATGCATCCCGAAAAATGCACTGTTTGGTGTGGTTTGTACGCTGGTGGAATCATTGGACCGTATTTTTTCAAAGATGCTGTTGGACGCAACGTTACGGTGAATGGCGATCGCTATCGTTCGATGCTAACAAACTTTTTGTTGCCAAAAATGGAAGAACTGAACTTGGTTGACATGTGGTTTCAACAAGATGGCGCTACATGCCACACAGCTCGCGATCCTATGGCCATTTTGAGGGAAAACTTCGGAGAACAATTCATCTCAAGAAATGGACCCGTAAGTTGGCCACCAAGATCATGCGATTTAACGCCTTTAGACTATTTTTTGTGGGGCTACGTCAAGTCTAAAGTCTACAGAAATAAGCCAGCAACTATTCCAGCTTTGGAAGACAACATTTCCGAAGAAATTCGGGCTATTCCGGCCGAAATGCTCGAAAAAGTTGCCCAAAATTGGACTTTCCGAATGGACCACCTAAGACGCAGCCGCGGTCAACATTTAAATGAAACTATCTTCAAAAAGTAAATGTCATGAACCAATCTAACGTTTCAAATAAAGAACCGATGAGATTTTGCAAATTTTATGCGTTTTTTTTAAAAAAAAAGTTATCAAGCTCTTAAAAAATCACCCGATA
>NW_024391309.1:0-4772 GCF_016617805.1 Bactrocera tryoni
GGGAATTTTATTTATCTCTTCGGTCGATTGAAAACAGGTTACACCGAACGGCAATTTCAGTTTGGGGAACAAGAAAAAATCACACAGAGCCAAATCTGCAAAATTCGGTTGGAATCGTAGCCCGATGCGATGGTGCATTATCATTGTGTAAAAATCCATGAATTGAACTTCCACAATTCCAGCTGTTTTTCGACGGGTGTTCTCATGCAAACGGCCAAATAGAACCCTTTATTGACCGCCAGTCTATCCGAAACAAATTTGTGATGCACCAAACCACGAAATAAAATAAACATTACCTTGAGATTTGAGCGGCTTTGGCGTGTGTTTTCTAGTTTCGTCTCTTTTTTCCCTCCATTCCGATGATTGATTTGTCTCATAAACCCGTCTCAAGGAAACTTATAATGCTGTCCAAAATCTGCTAACGGAACTCGCACTGATTGCGGTACTCTTGAAAAAAATTCAGCTTTGAGAGTCCGAGCAAGAACGCGTTTCATATTCAAAAATATTCACCAAAATCATTCACCCAAGGAGTACGTTGAACTCTCTTGCCATCTCTCTAACTCTTGCCTCACATTTTTACGCACCACATCATTCACTGTTTTAATATGTATTTTTCATCAGTTGAAGAGGTTGAAGGTCGTCCATAACGAGGCATGTTTTTCAACGATCTCTGGACCGTCACTAGGCTTTGTACCTCTCATGGGGTTGTGTTTTTGTTAAAACTGAATCGCGGTAAGACTTTTCCAACATTCGCAACGATTACGCATCTGATTAGTAATATTAAATTTGAGACAAATTCTTTATTCGATATTTTTTCCATTGTAAAATCCCAAATGGGACTAAAATGAGATGGCAACCGATCTCGATTTTCAGAGAGTTTTGTTTAGCGAAACTCACTTTGGTTAAATGGATCATTATAAATAAAATTGTCGCACTTGAAGTGATGATAAGCCATAAACCATTGTTGAGCTGCCGTTATATCCCAGAAAGTCATTGTTGGGTGTGCTCTATGGACAGAGGGATTCATTGGTCTATATTTATTCAAAAAATGAACCCGGCTCATAATGTTACCGTCAATGGGTAACGATATAGAGTAATGGTTAGTGTTTTGTCGTGCCTGAATTGACAGATGTTAAAACGAACGACCTTTCTAACAAGATGACTATATTCCATACTCTTAATTAAACAATCAATTTATTGAAGGAACCTTTGTCAGCGCATCATCTCGCGTGGCCTACAAATCGTACGATTTAACACCACTTGACTATTATTTTTGGGGGTTTATGAAAATAAATACTAGACGATTGATGCATAGGAAGTGAATATTCCGCGTTACTGCTGCCCAATTAGTACAAAAAGTGGTTGAAACTTGGGACTGGAATTTATTCGTGCAACTGCGGCGATCACTTGCCTGAAATCGATTTGAGAACCGAATGCCAAATCCCCATACATTCATAATAAAGAAAAATATTGATCTTTTTAAATTAGAATCGATTAAAAATCGATTATTTTACTTGACTAATCATTAAAATAGGAGTAATCGATTGTTTCGCTATCTTAATCGCTTTCTAGATTAAAAATATTAAAATAGAATTTAGAATTGAGAACCTATTCTATCGAAAATCTTTTCCAACAATTCAATCAAAGTGTATATATTTATTTTATAACACAAACCAGTGGGGAATTTCATAAAACGCTTAGATAGTAATGGCTATATTTGCAGCACTTTCCAGCTCAAAGCTCATAGCTAAATCTGTTTTTAATGTCTCATTTTCAAATATACCATAAAACCCTCAATTAAAAGATAATTCGATAAAAGAATAATCTCAAGGCCGCCAGAAACTTGTTGCCAACAGCTATAATTGCTTACACACTTTACGATTCGACGTCAATGACAGATGATAAAATATCACTCAGTATATTTATTTAAGTTTTATGCAATTATAAAAATTTAGTTACCGCAAAAACAACAACAACGACTGATTTAGTGAGTGAACGCTCAGTGAGCAAGCAAATAATTGCCAGCATTACTCTAATGACGAATAACGAGACGAGCGCGCACACTGTCTACTCGGATGCATTGTTTTCTCTAATGAATATTCTTTGTTTCTCTCTTTATATTTATTTATATGTGGAGTCTGTAATAGTGTGTTTAATTTAATTTATGCACTGCGCTGCGGCCAGCTGGTTGACGATTAGCGCATTGCTGTTGGCGGTTTAATGTGTGACGCAAGTTTGATTTGCTCGTTGGCGTGTGCACATATATGTAAGCATATATGTATATGTGTCTTAAGTTTTTAGTTTATCATCTCTTTTTCTAATTTTAATTTTTCTAATTTTGTTTTTGCTGTTTTTATATTGATTTATTGAAATCGCAAGTCGTTTGCCATACTGTCTCCTCAAGTGTCATTTTCCGTTTGCACGCCGTTACGTACGTCCACTGGTCATCACCCATGCACCACTGAATTTCTTAAAGTGTCATGAATATCTGATCATCTGCTTTGTTTTAAAGCTTTTCTTATTTACTCGCTATTCTCTTCTAGTTTTATTTTTTTTGAGTGACGTTTTATCCAAATGTGCATGCATTCGTACTACATTGGTGTACGGACATATTGCGATCATTAAAAGGATAATTTTGCGTGATCAAAGTAGAAGTACTTAAAGTACTTAACAGCCTTTTTTGACAGATTACCCGTGACTCTTGTTTATTTTTATTTTTTTATTTTTGTTCAGTATTATTTGGCATTTCATCGTGGAAAGACTTACGCCTGATCAACGTTTACAAATCGTTCAACTTTATTTCGAAATTCCACGTTCTGTAAAGATCTACTATTCGCAGTACCATCACCCACTTTGAGACTCAGCATCATTATCGGATAATATTCGACCGAATAGACCACGTCCAGCATTCAGTTTAGAAAATATAGCAGCCGTCGCTGAGAGTGTGCACGAAGACCGTGGAGAGTCGATTCGTCACCGTTTGCAGCAACTCGGACTGAAGTACATGGAACGACTTGGCCGAGTTCTTAAATTGAAAGTGCAAAATACACCCAGGCTGAACTGAAGCCACCCCACTTCTCAAGCGACATCGGTTTGCTCTACGGGCTCTTTTAAGAAGATCCGACGTTTTGGAGCCAAATTTTGTTCTGTGATGATTTATGGCTCAATGGGTATGTAAACAAGCAAAATTGTGGCATTTGGGATTAAGTGCAACCGGAAGAGATTCAAGATGCCATTTCACTCAGAACAAATAACGGTTTGGTGTGTTTTTTGGGGCGATAGAAATCCTTCCATTCATATTTCTTCCAAAATGATGATTAGTGAACGTAGCTGTCCATATGACTGTTATCATGCCATGATAATTACCATTTGATGATTTATTGAGAGAACACTTCGGTGAGTAGATAAAATAACGTTTTGGTCAGTGTAAGCCACACAAAAATCATGTAGATATCACAACGTTAGACTTTTGTGGGCGATATATGTAAAGCCAGTAACACGCAGACAATCCCGTCTCGATTCAGGCCTTGGAAGTAAGACATTACGCGTGTCAGCTGTGGGATACCAGTCGAAATGCTCGGACGAGTCACCGAAGAATGGACTCAACAGATGAATCATCTGAGACGTAGCGGCGTAACATCTTCATAAAATAAATGAAAAACAAGTAAGGAAGGGCTAAGTTCGGGTGTCACCGAACATTTTATACTCTCGCATGGTAAAGTGATAATCGAGATTTCATTATTCGTCATTTAAATATTTTTCAAATACCGTATTTTTGTAAAGTTTTATTCCGCTATCATCATTGGTTCCTAATGTTTATACTCGTATTATACAGAGAAGGCATCAGATGGAATTCAAAATAGCTTTATATTAGAAGAAGGCGTGGTTGTGAACCGATTTCACCCATATTTCGTACATGTCATCAGGGTGTTAAGAAAACATTATATACCGAATTTCATTGAAATCGGTCTAGTAGTTCCTGAGATATGGTTCTTGGTCCATAAGTGGGCGGCGCCACGCCCATTTTCAATTTTTAAAAAAAGCCTGGATGCAGCTTCCTTCTGCCACTTCTTCCGTAAAATTTAGTGTTTCTGAAGTTTTTTGTTAGTCGGTTAACGCACTTTTAGTGATTTTCAACATAACCTTTGTATGGGAGGTGGGCGTGGTTATTATCCGATTTCTTCCATTTTTGAACTGTACATGGAAATGCCTGAAAAAAACGACTCTGTAGAGTTTGGTTGACATAGCTGTAGTAGTTTCCGAGATATGTACAAAAAACTTAGTAGGGGGCGGGGCCACGCCCACTTTTCCAAAACAATTGCGTCCAAATATGCCCCTCCCTAATGCGATCCTTTGTGCCAAATTTCACTTTAATATCTTTATTTATGGCTTAGTTATGACACTTTATAGGTTTTCGGTTTCCGCCATTTTGTGGGCGTGGCAGTGGGCCGATTTTGCCCATCTTCGAACTTAACCTTCTTATGGAGCCAAGGAATACGTGTACCAAGTTTCATCATGATATCTCAATTTTTACTCAAGTTACAGCTTGCACGGACGGACGGACAGACGGATGGACGGACAGACAGACATCCGGATTTCGACTCTACTCGTCACCCTGATCACTTTGGTATATATAACCCTATATCTGACTCTTTTAGTTTTAGGACTTACAAACAACCGTTATGTGAACAAAACTATAATACTCTCCTTAGCAACTTTGTTGCGAGAGTATAACAATGTCAAAAGAGCGGGAAAAAATATGGCGTCGTTTA
>NW_024391310.1:0-2244 GCF_016617805.1 Bactrocera tryoni
ATACTTAGCTGCCAGAGCTAAGCCATGCTGTGTTGAAATAAACATGTGATTTTTCTCAAAACACCATTTGTTTGTGAGCACTATTGCATAAGCTCCCTGGTAGGGATAGAAAACAGGTTGAGGGCTTTTCTAAAAGCTCCTTAAATTATCTAACCGATGCTATTTATTTGATCTACCTACGTGGAATACTTAAGCCGCTAGAGCGTTTACAAAGTTGAAACAAACATGTGATTTTCCTCAAAACACTACATTTGTTTGTGAACACTATTGCCTCGCTCCTGGTAGGGATAGAAAACAGGTTGAGGGCTTTTCTAAAAGCTCCTTAAATTATCTAACCGATGCTATTTATTTGATCTACCTACGTGGAATACTTAAGCCGCTAGAGCGTTTACAAAGTTGAAACAAACATGTGATTTTCCTCAAAACACTACATTTGTTTGTGAACACTATTGCCTCGCTCCTGGTAGGGATAGAAAACAGGTTGAGGGCTTTTCTAAAAGCTCCTTAAATTATCTAACCGATGCTATTTATTTGACCCACCTACATCGAATACTTTAGCCGCTAGAGCGTTTACAAAGTTGAAACAAACATGTGATTTTTCTCAAAACACTACATTTGTTTTCCAGGCTCCTGGTAAGAATAGAAAATAGGTTGAGGGCTTTTCTAAAAGCTCCTTAAATTATCTAACCGATATTTTTTATATGACCCACCCGTGTCGAATACTTTAGCCGCTAGAGCGTTTACAAAGTTGAAACAAAAACGTGATTTTTCTCAAAACACTACATTTGTTTGTGAGCACTATTGCCACTCTCCTGGTAGGGATAGAAAATAGGTTGAGGATTTTCCTGAAAGCTCTTTAAATTATCTAACCGATGCTATTTATTTGACCCACCTACGTCGAATACTTTAGCCGCTAGGGCGTTTACAAAGTTGAAACAAACATATGATTTTTCTCAAAACACTACATTTGTTGTGAGCACTATTGCCAGGCTCCTGGTAGGAATAGAAAATAGGTTGAGGGCTTTTCTAAAAGATCCCTAAATTATCTAACTGATGCTATTTATTTGATTCAACTGCGTCGAATACTTTAGCCGCTAGAGCGTTTACAAAGTTGAAACAAACATGTGATTTTTCTCAAAACACTACATTTGTTTATGAGCACTATTGCCAGGCTCCTGGTAGGGATAGAGAATAAGTTGAGGGCTTTTCTAAAGGCCCCTTAGATTATCTAACCGATGCTATTTATTTCACCCACCTATGTCGAACACTTTAGCCGCTAGAGCGTTTACAAAGTTGAAACAAACATGTGATTTTTCTCAAAACACTACATTTGTTTGTGAGCACTATTGCCAGGCTCCTGGTAGGAATAGAAAATAGGTTGAGGGCTTTTCTAAAAGATCCTTAAATTATCTAACCGATGCTATTTATTTGACCCACCTATGTCGAACACTTTAGCCGCTAGAGCGTTTACAAAGTTGAAACAAACATGTGATTTTTCTCAAAACACTACATTTGTTTGTGAACACTATTGCCGCGCTCCTGGTAGGGATAGAGAATAAGTTGAGGGCTTTTCTAAAGGCCCCTTAGATTATCTAACCGATGCTATTTATTTCACCCACCTATGTCGAACACTTTAGCCGCTAGAGCGTTTACAAAGTTGAAACAAACATGTGATTTTTCTCAAAACACTACATTTGTTTGTGAACACTATTGCCAGGCTCCTGGTAGGGATAGAAAATAGGTTGAGGGCTTTTCTAAAAGCTTCTTAAATTATCTAACCGATGCTATTTATTTGACCTACCTACATCGAATACTTTAGCCGCTAGAGCGTTTACAAAGTTGAAACAAACATGTGATTTTTCTCAAAACACTACATTTGTTTGTGAACACTATTGCCTCGCTCCTGGTAGGGATAGAAAAAAGGTTGAGGGCTTTTCTAAAAGCTCCTTAAATTATCTAACCGATGCTATTTATTTGACCCACCTGCTTCGAATACTTTAGCCGCTAGAGCGTTTACAAAGTTGAAACAAACATGTGATTTTTTCTCAAAACACTACATTTGTTTGTGAACACTATTGCCACGCTCCTGGTAGGGATAGAAAATAGGTTGAGGGCTTTTCTAAAAGCTCCTTAAATTATCTAACCGATGCTGTTTATTTGACCCACCTACGTCGAATACTTTAGCCGCTAGAGCGTTTACAAAGTTGAAACAAACATGTGATTTTTCTCAAAACACTACATTTG
>NW_024391311.1:0-2121 GCF_016617805.1 Bactrocera tryoni
TTTTGTTGGTGTGAGGTGTCTGGCACTGTTCGTGAGCTATTGTGCGCATAGGCCGTGGACAACGCTGCCGTAAATACATATATTTCTGTCTCTCCATATTCTCCGCGATGACGAGGTGACTATTCACATGTGTGCCCATATGTATGTTTGTATGCTTGTGCATTATTGAAGTTATACCCCTTTTTCTTTCGTTTGTCTTTCAATTCTGCGAATTCTCAACTATTTTATGTGACCTTTGGTTGAAATACTCTGCGTTAGCTTTTCAAAGGATCATTTCTGTAGACAATGTTTATTTATTAATTCGTGTGCTATGTAATATTGATTGATGAAAAGTTAAGACTTCACAGTGAATAGTGATAGTGATTCAAATAAACAATATAATAAGTGACAGTGATAATTTCTGCGAATTCTAAACTTTGTGTGAAATTAAGACTTCACAAGATTATTTCTGTAGACAGTGTTTATTTACTAAGTAATTCGTGTTCTATATATAATATTGGCGTACTATTTGTAGTATTAGTACACAGTGAATAGTGATTTAAATAAACGATAAAATAGTGACGCGTGATATACGCGGATTCCAGGTTATGTGGGGGTAAGTTTCTCATAAATGTTTCAATTGTAATAGATGCACCTTGTGCATTAAACTTGTGCTCTTGAAACTAATATCAATTGGATTGACAAAAATTTAATGTTTTGATTTTAAACTGATTTTACAGCGGAAAAAGACAGTGCAGAGAGAAGAGAAGGGAAAACAGCACAATATTATCGTGAATACCGAGCACGAAGGAAAGCAGAGAAGGAAAAGGAGAAATTGGAAATGATAGCTGGCAGTCAAACGAAGAAGAGGAAAACAGCAGCGGAATATCAGAGAGCGCGTAAAAAAAGTTCAACGCATTTTGCTGTTCCATCAATCTCTGCGGGAGCATCTATAACTACTGATAGAATCAACGGTCGTCAATTCACCGATAACTGCTGGGCCTTCAACGCGTGTTGATGGATTACAAAAGAGAGATGATTACGCTGCATATTCTCTTCCGCAACGAAGAGACAGAACTACTTTTCTAGTCAAAGTTCCTTCATTTAGACTTTGCTTTATTCTTCATTTTATGTGCATAATAAATTTATAAAATGTGAATTTAACTTTTCTAGTTTTCTTTCATTTAAAATGATATGCATTTCTTGGAATATCAAAGTGTAAACACAATGGCTACGACAGACTGCAGCGGCACGACAGTGAACTGAAAACGTCGTTGTTCATCTTACTACATGTACATTTTGAGAAGCAACAACAACACAATGGCCGGCATGTACACAAAACAACGCAGTTGTCCATTTTGCATGTGCACAATTTCGTTGTGGCCATACTAATACCTTTCACTTCAATAAAATTTCAATATTTTATTCTAAAGTGAAATTTTTATACAAAAAATAAGTAAATAGGTCAATATTTTTGCTTTAAATTATCAGTGTTATTACAAATGATATAAATAGAGCTATCTGTATACCTGTTTTATGCTTTTATTTATACAAACTAACATCAAGTTTGTTGAGCTGTGAATAATTTTACATTTTACATATTGAGTGGCATCACCACTCTGCACTCCTCTTTCTATCTTCCATTCTACTGCTCAACTCTACTGTCGTCGTACTGTCGTTGGCAAAAATAGGAGGATATCGAAGTTGGCAGAGAACGACAACTGTCGGCCTGCGGTCAATGTAGTCGTGCAGCTGTCAAAATAACACTGCCCATAAGAACGTGTGTGTTTTAATATTTGACAGATGTAGTTTGCAGTCTGTCGTAGCCATTGTGTTTACACTTTCACTAAGAAGTATGACTTCATCCGCGCGTAGGGACTCCACGCACCTTTTTTTTAATTGAATATGTCACCAACCAAAAATTGAAACATTGTTCTACAAAAACAACAACAGCATAAGCATGGCAACATTGTGTTGTTGGTAGAAAAGCCGAGCTGTGCCGAAAGAAACGAACAAACGATCGCCGATTGTCACCGCTTCGCTTGCTGCTCGAACATCTTCGCAGACAAGGTTGCGTAGATTCATATTGAGCAAGGTTGCGCAACCTGAATCTAACGCAACCTTTTCCGAACTCGTATAAGA
>NW_024391312.1:0-1010 GCF_016617805.1 Bactrocera tryoni
TTTTATACCGCAACCTCCCTCCAGCCGCTTCTCGTCGGGGACTGCTTATTCGTTTAAACTTATTTTCGCAACTAACCTGCTACTACAGGCCGTCCGGCTCTCCGCGACCTGCCGACCCCCCCGGTCGCTTAAAGCTCAGCGACGGTGACTATTCCCACTGGAATTTGAAGTCCCCACCAGGTTGAAGTCCCCACCAGGTGTGTAAGTGTGGGCGTCGGTGTGTGTCGTTCTCGTGTAGAATGTGGGTTATAAGTGTGGTGTGGTGTGGTGGAGATTGCGTGTTAGTGATGTAAGTTTGAATCGATGTGGTGTGGTGAAGGTTGCGTGTTAGTGATGCAAGTTTGAATCGATGTGGTGTGTGTGTTGAGGTCGGGGGAGGATGCTCATTTGTACAATTTGAGACAACTTGATATGTATTTCTTATTGTGTATGTGCAAGACATTCGGTTTTGTACCTTAATGTAAAATTATGGATTTCTTTCCAAGTGCACTGCCGTTATGGCTTTATGTCGACTTGAGTAAGATGGTGAGGGTTAATAAACTTTAATATGTGAAGAATGATTTGAAGCAATTCGTAGTGAATTTCTAAATGTGTAAATGCAAGAAAATCGGTTTTATACCTAAATGTAAAATTATGGAATTTTTTCAAATGCTCTGCCGTTTTGGCTTTATGTCAACTTAAATAAGATGATGAGGGTTAATTAAATTTAATATGTAAAGCTTATGATTTGTAGCAATTCCTTGTGGGTTTCTAAATGTGTATATGCAAGAAAATCGGTTTTATACCTAAATGTAAAATTCTGTAATTTTTCCCAATGCTCTGTCGTTTTGGCTTTATGCCAACTTCTGTAAGTTGAAGAAAGTTAATTAACTTTAATATGTTACGCTAATGATTTGAAACAACTTCATATGTATTTCTAAATATGTACATATATGCAAGAAAATCGGTTTTATAGCTTAATGAAAAATTATGGAATTTTATCCAAATGCACTGCGGTTATGGCTTTATGC
>NW_024391313.1:0-2370 GCF_016617805.1 Bactrocera tryoni
TCCGTACTTATGGTGGATATGGAACCCTGTGATTTGTCAATTAATGAGATGTTTTTAATCATTTATGGCAATTCATGTGCATCAAAATTACAAAACGTTTCGCAGAAATATATTTAGAATTTCGCATTTTCTTGAATAATACATTTGCTGATGATGTTGGGTTCTTCCGTCATTGCTACTTTCTTTATTATTAACCTTCTTCGTCTTGCTGAAGTTGGCATAAAGCCATAACTGCAGTGCATTTGGAAGAATTCGACAATCTTATATTCAGGTATAAAGTCGATTTTCTTGTATATACACATTTAGCAGTCGATATTGAGTTGCTTCAAATCATTAACATCAAATATTTAAGTTAATTAGCCTTCTTCATCTTACTGAAGTTGACATAAAGCCATAACGGCAGTGCATTTGGAAGAATTCGACAATCTTATATTCAGGTATAAAGTCGATTTTCTTGTATATACACATATAGCAGTCGATATTGAGTTGCTTTAAATCATTAATTTAACATATTTAAGTTAATTAACCTTCTTCATCTTACTGAAGTTGACATTAAGCCATAACGGCAGTGCATTTGGAATAATTCGACATTCTTATATTCAGGTATAAAATCGATTTTCTTGTATATACACACTTAGCAGTCGATATTGAGTTGCCTTAAATCATTAATTTAACATATTTAAGTTAATTAACTTTCTTCATCTTACTGAAGTTGACATAAAGCCATAACGGCAGTGCATTTGGAAGAATTCGACAATCTTATATTCAGGTATAAAGTCGATTTTCTTGTATATACACACTTAGCAGTCGATATTGAATTGCCTTAAATCATTAATTTAACATATTTAAGTTAATTAACTTTCTTCATCTTACTGAAGTTGACATAAAGCCATAACGGCACTGCATTTGGAATAATTCGACAATCTTATATTCAGGTATAAAGTCGATTTTCTTGTATATACACACTTAGCAGTCGATATTGAATTGCCTTAAATCATTAATTTAACATATTTAAGTTAATTAACTTTCTTCATCTTACCGAAGTTGACATAAAGCCATAACGGCAGTGCATTTGTAAAAATTCGACAATCTTATATTCAGGTATAAAGTCGATTTTCTTGTATATACACATTTAGCAGTCGATATTGAATTGCTTTAAATCATTAATTTAACATATTTAAGTTAATTAACTTTCTTCATCTTACCGAAGTTGACATAAAGCCATAACGGCAGTGCATTTGTAAAAATTCGACAATCTTATATTCAGGTATAAAGTCGATTTTCTTGTATATACACATTTAGCAGTCGATATTGAATTGCTTTAAATCATTAATTTAACATACTTAAGTTAATTAACCTTCTTCATCTTCCTGAAGTTGACATAAAGCCATAACGGCAGTGCATTTGGAAAAATTCGACAATCTTATATTCAGGTATAAAGTCGATTTTCTTGTATATACACACTTAGCAGTCGATATTGAATTGCCTTAAATCATTAATTTAACATATTTAAGTTAATTAACTTTCTTCATCTTACCGAAGTTGACATAAAGCCATAACGGCAGTGCATTTGGAAGAATTCGACAATCTTATATTCAGGTATAAAGTCGATTTTCTTGTATATACACATTTAGCAGTCGATATTGAATTGCCTTAAATCATTAATTTAACATATTTAAGTTAATTAACTTTCTTCATCTTACTGAAGTTGACATAAAGCCATAACGGCAGTGCATTTGGAAGAATTCGACAATCTTATATTCAGGTATAAAGTCGATTTTCTTGTATATACACATTTAGCAGTCGATATTGAATTGCCTTAAATCATTAATTTAACATATTTAAGTTAATTAAACTTCTTCATCTTACCGAAGTTGACATAAAGCCATAACGGCAGTGCATTTGGAAGAATTCGACAATCTTATATTCAGGTATAAAGTCGATTTTCTAGTATATACACATTAAGCAGTCGATGCTGAGTGGCTTTAAATCATTAATTTAACACATTTAAGTTAATTAACCTTCTTCATCTTACTGAAGATGACCTAAAGCCATAACGGCAGTGCATTTGGAAGAATTCGACAATCTTATATTTAGGTATAAAGAACAATACCTCTTCAGCTTATTAAGCTGTGAGAGGAATTGCTTCCAAAAAGTAAGCAAAAATCGCAAGAAGAATACAGCATAAAAGGGAATAAGTACAAACATACATATATACATATCCTCAAGCGGATTATATACATTATATAACTAAAATTGATATATACATACGTACCATATATACATATACATACATATATATTATACATTAGCGCTTTTGCGCATATTTCTGAACGCGAGTACACAATCGCGAAATATTTCGATATTGCC
>NW_024391314.1:0-3369 GCF_016617805.1 Bactrocera tryoni
AACCACAATAAATTTAACTCAAGTTAGTGTTACCAAGTAGAGTCAGAAATGTTTTTAAGTAAGCAAGTCTTTTTTTATAGTAAGGGGAGGCGTCGAAAACCGGAATGCGGAACTTTAATCCACTAAATCTACTTCCAACTCAAGATGCTCCC
This sequence comes from Bactrocera tryoni, assembly GCF_016617805.1. NCBI lineage: Eukaryota > Metazoa > Arthropoda > Insecta > Diptera > Tephritidae > Bactrocera > Bactrocera tryoni. Next base: position 153 of record NW_024391314.1, read on the forward strand.
ACGGAACCATCAGATAAGGTATTACTTCTTATGAGTGACACGACATTTTACGTCTCCTCTATAGCACGGACATATTGGCACCTATTTTGGTGTAGCTGTCTTAATTTAGTCATGATTGAAGTTGCCGATTCGCGAACAGCTTTCCACTTTGCAGAGGACTGTGACATAAGTGCTGTCAAATTTTCCACATTAAACTATCACCTTGTGCAACTTTTCTCTTATGTTTCGAAATCGAGAACAATGGATGAACATGTGCTTAGGGTCTTCTATGCACTCCGTACACATCGAGCAATATGCTTTATTTGATATGTATGCTAAGTGCGCCTGGAATTTCAGTTTGGAGTCCAATATTACCCCTAAATACTTCAACTGTGGCTGTGAAGTAATCGCATATTGGAGAGCATGCGAGAGTTATTTTATCCTCAATTTTCTTGGTGCCGCTTCTTTTTTGCGCTCAGTCAGTTCCAAACTCAGGGAAGAAAACCACTGACGCAGACCATTTATGCATTCATTACATTTATGTTGGAGGCCATCGAGTTGTTCAGCAAATAAAATGTCGCCAGCGTTACTTTTTTTGAAGCCGTTTGTCTTTCTGATAATCCGCCGGCTTCCGGCTCCAACCGGTTTCTTATTATAGTACTTTTGTATATTTTTCCCATTGTGTTGAGCATAAACAAAGGTCGATACGATGAAGGTTCATCTGGTGGATTTTTTGGTTTGATGATTAAAACCTTGCACTGTACTCACCATTATAAGAGAAGATTTATCTCTTAATTTCAGTTATATATTTATTATATATCACACATTGACCGACACTTTTGATCGAAAGTCAACTTTGAAAATGGAAAAAATTTGATCATAAACACGATCACCCTCTTAAAGAACGGTACTGTCGAAAATTGCTAACTGCACGGTAAGTCAATAACTAATGCTAGGATTTTCGAACACTTTGCTGACTGGACTCCATTTGATTGATGATTATATGTGAATAACCTTGATAAAACCCTGGAAGCATTTTATTAGATTGTACCTCAAATATAAGTAAAATACCGAATGTGATTCTAGTCTATTCACGATATCATCGAATAATAGATAATTAATTCTTTAGCAATAACTTTTACTAGAAAGTTTTACCTACCTGAGGATTTTCCCTGCCTTTGCCCTTTGCAATTTGCAAGAATAGCAAATTTTCGGCTATATCCGAACTTAGCTCTGTCGATTAGCTGATGGTTTTATGATCCTCATATAGACATGTATGATATATACTTGTATTACAATAACACTTGTGAAACAGTTAAAGTTATTGGTGCAAATATTTCATTAGCTTAGTTTTTTCATCCCAATCATTGCTTTCTTTTGCTGATTTCGAAATTTGCAACAGATATGATGATTTTGACGCGTTTGAAGGTTTTTTTCATTTTTGATTAATATTTGACAATGGTAGCTATGTTATGCGTAGTATTTCCATAAACTTTTCTTGTGTTGAACTTTGAATTTCCGCACAAACTTTCCTGTATATCTTCTCAGGTTTGCGTATTCTTTCACTCCACATTTTACTTTAGTGACCAGTGCATAACATACTTGCCTGGTGAACTGTTACATACATGTCTGAAGATATGCTGGATGATTATACCTTGCGCAGTAAAAATTTTTCCAAATTCAGCGTTATGTTTATCAAAACGATATGTGGAAGCACATACTTGTATTATAATACAGAATGTGCTTTGTTGACAAAAGTGCTGGGTGTTAGTGATTTTATTGAGGAAATATGAGGACAGCTTAAGGTTGGTTTGAGAAAAAGCTTTTGTGACTGATATTTCTCACTAGCTCCTTCAAGAAGAATGTTTTTGGTGACATAATATTTTTGTTATCTTATTTGTACTGTTTACAACAGATCGGGAATTTTCAGTATCTATGTTCGCTATATCTCTACATCGGCCAATGAAGCCCACGCCCAATTCTTCTGGTTTCAATATACATAATTCACTAAATATAAATTAGACATCAGCTTTAAGTGTGTCCAATTTTCGTTTAAAGATCCAAGGAGAGTATAGGTCGGTTTTGTCGTTATATATTAGGTTATCAAAAAAGTCTTGCGGTATTTTCGCTAGTTGGCGCTGAAAGCGCGTAGTTCTAGTTTTATTCGTCGCATCGGGTCATGCTATACCTTTTTGGAAAGCTCATTTCACGCGCTAACACGTGTTTGATTGATTGTCCTCTCTTTTAAGTCGTTCGTGAGTTATAGCGTCGCAAACATGGAGCAAAATAAAGAGAAAATACGGCATATTTTACAGTACTACTACGATAAAGGCAAAAATGCATCTCAAGCCGCCAATAAAATTTTTGCAGTTTATGGACCCGATACAGTTTCCATTTCCACCGCACAACGATGGTTTCAACGTTTTCGTTCTGGTGTAGAGGTGCGCCACGCTGAATTGGTCGAAAGAGACCGGCATATGTAGTAGCAGCCGTAGCATCGGTCAAGAGCTGGGAATGAGTCATCAAAAATTCATTTCTATTTCAATAAAAAAAAAAAAAATCAAAAAAAATACCGCAAGACTTTTTTGACAACCCATTATAAAGAATTCATTTCGCCAAATTAACTTTATGACAGCAGTTTTGCAAAGTTAACCATTATTAAGCGGCTATACCAGTGTAACTCATGAAAAATTAGGCGATTTTCGTAATTTTTTTTAAAAGAGAGTACTCGATTGAAAGTTTCGAGCTTTTTTGAACGTAATAAGGTATATTTTCAGCTTTATTTTAAGATTTTGTTTTACAAAATTATGTGCTGCTTTCGGAGGTGCCAAAAAAAAGGTGTCTCAACTGCTGACATGATTCCTAGATGAAACAAAAAAATTCAAAAAATTTATCAAACTTAAAAATATTTCTTATACAATGACCTTTAAGTTTTGTAAAATATCAAAAATTAACAAAATGGCGCAATTTGAAAAAAAAAAATTAGTTTTTGTATGTGAAAAATGGGCGTAAAATTTGCAGCCAATCAAAAAGATTGTAGGTCATTGTATAGTAAATGTTTTCAACAATACTCGGTTTTAATTTGAAGTCGAACTTGCCGCTTCTACAGGATATTTTTGGAAATATAAACTATCAATAAAGCAAAAAAAAAATTTTTTGGAAGTGCTACACTGGTATAATCCTTAAATTATTTTTTAGATCCCTTGCCAGAAAATTCTATAAAACTTCACCGAAGATT
>NW_024391315.1:0-742 GCF_016617805.1 Bactrocera tryoni
CAAAGTTGAAACAAACATGTTATTTTTCTCAAAACACTACATTTGTTTGTGAGTAATATTGCCATGTTTCTGGTAGGAATAGAAAATAGGTTGAGGGCTTTTCTAAAAGATCTTTAAATTGTCTAACCGTTGCTATTTAGTTAACCCAAATACGTCGAACACTTTAGCCGCTAGGGCGTTTACAAAGTTGAAACAAACATGTGATTTTTCTCAAAACACTACATTTGTTTGTAAACACCATTACCACGCTCCTGGTAGGGATAAAAAATAGGTTGAGAGCTTTTCCAAAAGCTCCTTAAATTATCTAACCGATGCTATTTATGTCACCCACCTACGCCGCTAGAGCGTTTCAAAGTTGAAACAAACATGTGATTTTTCTCAAAACACTACATTTGTTTGTGAACACTATTGCCATGTTTCTGGTAGGAATAGAAAATAGGTTGAGGGCTTTTCCAAAAGATCCTTAAATTATCTAACCGATGCTATTTATTTGACCCACCTACGTCGAATACTTTAGCCGCTAGGGCGTTTACAAAGTTGAAACAAACATGTGATTTTTCTCAAAACACTACATTTGCTTGTGAACACTATTGCCACTATCCTGGTAGGGATAGAAAATAGGTTGAGGGCTTTTCTAAAAGCTCCTTAAATTATCTAACCGATGCTATTTATGTCACCCACCTACGCCGCTAGAGCGTTTCAAAGTTGAAACAAACATGTGATTTTTCTCAAAACACTACAT
>NW_024391316.1:0-3537 GCF_016617805.1 Bactrocera tryoni
TACCAGGAGCATGGCAATAGTGTTCAAAAACAAATCTAGTTTTTTGAGAAAATCACATTTTTGTTTCAATATTGTAAACGCTCTAGCGGCTAAAGTATTCAACGTAGGTGGGTCAAATAAATTGCACCGGTTAGATAATTAAAAGAGCTTTTAGAAAAACCCTCAAACTATCCTCTATCCCTACCAGGAGCGTGGCAATAGTGTTCACAAACAAATTTAGTTTTTTGAGAAATATCACATTTTTGTTTCAACCTTCTAAACGCTCCAGCAGCTAAAGTATTCGACGTAGGTGGGTCAAATAAATTGCACCGGTTAGATAATTAAAAGAGCTTTTAGAAAAACCCTCAATCTATCCTCTATCCCTACCAGGAGCGTGGCAATAGTGTTCACAAACAAATTTAGTTTTTTGAGAAATATCACATTTTTGTTTCAACCTTCTAAACGCTCCAGCAGCTAAAGTATTCGACGTAGGTGGGTCAAATAAATTGCACCGGTTAGATAATTAAAAGAGCTTATAAAAAAACCCTCAATCTATCCTCTATCCCTACCAGGAGCGTGGCAATAGTGTTCACAAACAAATTTAGTTTTTTGAGAAAATCACATTTTTGTTTCAACATTGTAAACGCTCTAGCGGCTAAAATATTCGAAGTAGATGGGTCAAATAAATTGCACCGGTTAGATAATTAAAAGAGCTTATAAAAAAACCCTCAATCTACCCTCTATCCCTACCAGGAGCGTGGCAATAGTGTTCACAAACAAATTTAGTTTTTTGAGAAAATCACATTTTTGTTTCAACATTGTAAACGCTCTAGCGGCTAAAGTATTCGAAGTAGATGGGTCAAATAAATAGCACCGGTTAGATAATTAAAAGGGCTTCTAGAAAAACCCTCAATCTATCCTCTATCCCTACCAGGAACGTGGCAATAGTGTTCACAAACAAATTTAGTTTTTGGAGAAAAATCACATTTTTGTCTGGTATATCAATACCAGGAGCGTGACAATAGTGTTCAAAAACAAATCTAGTTTTTTGAGAAAATCACATTTTTGTTTCAATATTGTAAACGCTCTAGCGGCTAGAGTATTCGACGTAGGTGGGTCAAATAAATTGAACCGGTTAGATAATCAAAATAGCTTATAGAAAAACCCTCAATCTACCCTCTATCCCTACCAGGAGCGTGGCAATAGTGTTCACAAACAAATTTAGTTTTTTGAGAAAATCACATTTTTGTTTCAACATTGTAAACGCTCTAGCGGCTAATGTATTCGAAGTAGGTGGATCAAATAAATTGCACCGGTTAGATAATTAAAAGAGCTTTTAGAAAAACCCTCAATCTATCCTCTATCCCTACCAGGAGCGTGGCAATAATGTTCACAAACAAATGTAGTTTTTTGAGAAAATCACATTTTTATTTCAACTTTCTAAACGCTCCAGCAGCTAAAGTGTTCGACGTAGGTGGGTCAAATAAATTGCACCGGTTAGATAATTAAAAGAGCTTTTAGAAAGTCCTTAATCTATCCTCTATCCCTACCAGGAGCGTGGCAATAGTGTTCACAAACAAATCAAGTTTTTTGAGAAAAATCACATTTGTGTTTCAACATTGTAAACGCTTAGCGGCTAAGGTATTCGAAATAGGTGGATCAAATAAATTGCACCGGTTAGATAATTAAAAGAGCTTTTAGAAAAACCCTCAATCTATCCTCTATCCCTACCAGGAGCGTGGCAATAGTGTTCACAAACAAATTTAGTTTTTTGAGAAAAATCACATTTTTGTTTCAACATTGTAAACGCTCTAGCGGCTAAAGTATTCGAAATAGGTGGATCAAATAAATTGCACCGGTTAGATAATTAAAAGAGCTTATAAAAAAACCCTCAATCTATCCTCTATCCCTACCAGGAGCGTGGCAATAGTGTTCACAAACAAATTTAGTTTTTTGAGAAAATCACATTTTTGTTTCAACCTTCTAAACGCTCCAGCAGCTAAAGTGTTCGACGTAGGTGGGTCAAATAAATTGCACCGGTTAGATAATTAAAAGAGCTTTTAGAAAGTCCTTAATCTATCCTCTATCCCTACCAGGAGCGTGGCAATAGTGTTCACAAACAAATTTAGTTTTTTGAGAAAAATCACATTTTTGTTTCAACATTGTAAACGCTCTAGCGGCTAAAGTATTCGAAGTAGGTGGATCAAATAAATTGCACCGGTTAGATAATTAAAAGAGCTTTTAGAAAAGCCCTCAATCTATCCTCTATCCCTACCAGGAGCGCGGCAATAGTGTTCACAAACAAATGTAGTTTTTTGAGAAAAATCACATTTTTGTTTCAACATTGTAAACGCTCTAGCGGCTAAAGTATTCGACGTAGGTGGGTCAAATAAATAGCATCGGTTAGATAATTTAAGGATCTTTTAGAAAAGCCCTCAACTTATCCTCTATACCAACCAGGAGCGTGGCAATAGTGTTCACAAACAAATGTAGTTTTTTGAGAAAAATCACATTTTGGTTTCAACCTTCTAAACGCTCCAGCAGCTAAAGTATTCGACGTAGGTGGGTCAAATAAATTGCACCGGTTAGATAATTAAAATAGCTTTAAGAAAAGCCCTCAATATATCCTCTATCCCTACCAGGAGCGTGGCAATAGTGTCCACAAACAAATGTAGTTTTTTGAGAAAAATCACATTTTTGTTTCAAATTGTAAACGCTCTAGCGGCTAAAGTATTCGACGTAGGTGGGTCAAATAAATTTCACCGTTTAGATAATTAAAAGAGCTTTTAGAAAAGCCCTCAATCTATGCCTCCCAGGAGCGTGGCAATAGTGTCCACAAACAAATGTAGTTTTTTGAGAAAAATCACATTTTTATTTCAAATTTTAAACGCTCCAGCGGCTAAAGTATTCGAAGTAGGAGGGTCAAATAAATTTCACCCGTTAGATAATTAAAAGAGCTTTTAGAAAAACCCTCAATCTATCCTCTATCCCTACCAGGAGCGTGGCAATAGTGTTCACAAACAAATGTAGTTTTTTGAGAAAAATCACATTTTTGTTTCAAATTTTAACGCTCCAGCGGCTAAAGTATTCGAAGTAGGTGGGTCAAATAAATTCACCGTTTAGATAATTAAAAGAGCTTTTAGAAAAGCCCTCAAATCTATCCCTACCAGGGGCGTGGCAATATTGTTCACAAAGAAATGTAGTTTTTTGAGAAAAATTACATTTTTGTTTCAAATTGTAAACGCTCCAGCGGCAAAAGTATTTGACGTATGTAGGCCAAATAAATGGCACTTGTTACATAATTTGACGCGATTTTAGAAAGGCCCTGAACTTGACCTCTGTCAATACCAGGGTCGTGGCAATATTGTTCACAAAGAAATGTAGTTTTTTGAGAAAAATCACATTTTGTTTGAACATTGTAAACGCTCCAGCAGCTAAAGTATTCGACGTAGGTGGATCAAATAACTTGCACCGGTTATATAATTAAAAGAGCTTTTAGAAAAGCCCTCAATCTATCCTCTATCCCCACCAGGAGCGTGGCAATAGTGTACAAACAAA
>NW_024391317.1:0-688 GCF_016617805.1 Bactrocera tryoni
AATATATGCATATATCTATAATATATCAATATTTATTGGACTGCATGCATGTAACTGCAAAAGTGCTCCTTTTGAAAATACTTAGAACTATAAATGTGGTAATTATTAGGGCATTCCTTTTATGTATGTATAAAAATAAATGAGAAGAAATTATGCGTTTGGACGTAGGGTTTGATACAAAATCAATGGATCTCACTTGCATTGATAGTATTCCTCCTTTGTGTTACCCGAAAGCTTCTAAAAATAGGTCACCAAATCCTCATAAATCGACGAAGCGTTTTGAGCTCACCACAAATTTATTAATACGGTTCTTCTTCTTAATTGGCTTAATTGGCGTAGACACCGCTTATGCTGATTATAGCCGAGCTAACAACAGCGCGCCAGTCGTTTTCTTCTCTTCGCTACGTGGCGCTAATTGGATATTCCAAGCGAAGCCAGGTCCTTTCTCCACTTGGTCCTTCCAACGGCAGGTGGAGGTCTTCCTCTTCTCTGCTTCTGGCAGTAACGCCTGCGTCGAATATTTTCAGAGCTGAAGTGTTTTCGTCCATCGGACAACATGACGCAGCCAGCGTAGCCGCTGTCTTTTTAATTCGCTGAACTATGTCAATGTCGTCGTATATCTCGTACAGCTCATCGTTCCATCGAATGCGATATTCGCCGTGGCCAACGCGCAAAGGACCATAAATCT
>NW_024391318.1:0-2332 GCF_016617805.1 Bactrocera tryoni
CATCGATTTATCGCATTTTGACCGAACATTTGGGCTTACGAAAGGTGTGTGCACGGTTTGTTCTGCACAAATTGACTGACGATCAGAAATTGGTCTCCTCGATCGACGCTTGTGACCGATTATTTGACCAAAATCACATTTTAACCATTAACCACTCCCCGTATTCACCTGATATGGCACCGTGCGACTTCTTCCTTTTCGGAAAAACGCATTTGACCATGAAAGGAAAGTGTTATGCAGACGTAGAGGCTATATCTGCAGCAAGGCTTGCACTCGTTCGACATACTGGCGGTCATAATAGTGCAACGAACTGTATTGCTAAAGTTAATTTTCGTACGACATGACTAATTTGAAAATAAAGTCGATTTTGCCAGAAAAACCATTTTATTCTGTTTTCGTTCGTTTTTACTACTCGCAACAATGTTGCTAATGAGAGTATTATAGTTTTGTTCACATAACGGTTGTTTGTAAGTCCTTAAACTAAAAGAGTCAGATATAGGGTTATATATACCAAAGTGATCAGGGTGACGAGTAGAGTTGAAATCCGGATGTCGTCTGTCCGTCCGTCCGTCTCTCCGTCCGTCTGTCCGTCAGTCCGTTCGTCCGTGCAAGCTGTAACTTGAGTAAAAATTGAGATATCATGATGAAACTTGGTACACGTATTTCTTGGCTCCATTAGAAGGTAAAGTTCGAAGATGGGCAAAATCGGTTTACTGCCACGCCCACAAAATGGCGGAAACCGAAAACCTATAAAGTGTCATAACTAAGCCATAAATAAAGATATTAAAGTGAAATTTGGCACAAAGGATCGCATTATAGAGGGGCATATTTGGACGTAATGTTTTTGGAAAAGTGGGCGTGGCCCCGCCCCCTACTAAGTTTTTTGTACATATCTCGGAAACTACTATAGCTATGTCAACCAAAGTCTACAGAGTCATTTCCTTCAGGCATTTCCATGTACAGTTCAAAAATGGAAGAAATCGGATAATAACCACGCCCACCTCCCATACAAAGGTTATGTTCAAAATCACTAAAAGTGCGATAACCGACTAACAAAAAACGTCAGAAACACTAAATTTTACGGAAGACGTGGCAGAAGGAAGCTGCACCCAGGCTTTTTTTTAAAATTGAAAATGGGCGTGGCGCCGCCCACTTATGGACCAAGAACCATATCTCAGGAGCTACTAGACCGATTTCAAAGAAATTCGGTATATAATATTTTCTTAACACCCTGATGACATGTACGAAATATGGGTGAAATCGGTTCACAACCACACCTTCTTCCAATATAACGCTATTTTGAATTCCATCTGATGCCTTCTCTGTATAATACGAGTATAAACATTAGGAACCAATGATGATAGCGGAATAAAGCTTTACAAAAATACGGTATTTGAAAAATATGTAAATGACGTATTATGAAATCTCGATTATCACTTTTATTGGTATGGAGAGCAAATGTCTGGCGGGATAATTCTGAACTTGTTCTTCCTTACTTTGTTTTTAAGTCCGGTTTACTTCGAACCTACTTTGTAACAAGTGGCGCAAAATTACCTTCCGATGTTTTTGAAAATGAAAACTTTTTAAAAAATGAATAACTTTGATTCTGCTGTAGAATATTTTGTTTGGTCTTTAAATTTTTACATCAAGTCGATAATAAGGATATTATCATGTAAATGGCCGCCGCCCACAATCATGTCATTTGTCACATATTTTATGGAATTTTCCATCACTTTGGCCAGAAACTTCGGACGACGGGTTAAAGTTTGAAGAGCTGCAAGAGTCGGAGGCTTGTTGACATAAACCCGTGACTTCAAAAAGCCCCACAAAAGAGAAGTCCGTAGCGCGGTCAAATCAGAGCGATCTTGCTGGCCAGTCCAAATCGCCAAAACGGGAGAGTGGAAGGCGCCCGGGTAAATGCATCCTTCAGCATAGCGTAGCATTGTTTACGTGTATTTCGCATGTGTGTTTACTACACAACTCATGAAAACCGACATTAGCGGTCAATTGCAAAATTTATAGCATCTTCTGACTTTTGTCCACCCGTTATAACCCTTAATTAATTTCACACTTTTTTAAATCCCTATGTTTTGGTTTGATGCAACGTTATTGGTATTCTGCTTTGAGTTTTCTGTGACGTAATCGATCATCTTCTGTGTAATTTAAGTCTTTGAATATATCTTGGTGCATATATACATTTTTTGAGACGTGAAATATATGCAAATATAGTACGTATTAATGAATGGATTGCTTGCTATTCGCTGAAAAAGATGCGATGCTAACTGTTAAAATCCTGTTGAACAGTTACTCTGAAAATGTTTTCCTTTTGTTT
>NW_024391319.1:0-2075 GCF_016617805.1 Bactrocera tryoni
GGATCAACATAAAATTTTGGGACAATATTCTAGAGGTGGAATTTAGTAAAATAAAAAAAACATCGACTTTTTGAAACCCGTAAACCCAAGTAACCCCTTAATATCTTTATCAATGCGTTCTTCGAAGCTTTGTATTAGATCGTACAATTTTTATAATTGAAGTACCATCTAATCGAATTTTACCTGAATACTACATTTTCAATTGTTTTTATACAAGTATTTTTCCGTCTATATAGTAGGATTCTTTTGGGCCAATACATGCATGCCAACGCGAACCCAAATTTTAAAACACTTGTTAAATGACTCCGGCTGGGATCTTCAGAGACTTTATTTGTTCTTAGTTTTTATTGTTTGCATCGTTTTCGAAGCGTGGCAGTTCCGCTGTTGTATTATGAGACCAATGCTCGGGTCACTAGTAATGACACGTTTAAAGTATCTACTTCTAATTCCTTGATTGATCCTCGTTAGCATAACTGTTTGAAAAAGAATCAGATCACCGAAAATGTCAGTTCTAAAAATCTGAAAATAAATTAAAGGAATTGGAAGTTGAGTTAGATCATCTTGGTTTTTTCTGAGTTCTCAGGAGCAGTTGTAAATTGTATCCCTAGCTTTGATGAGATGTAGCTGGCAGCACAAAACTCTTAGCCGTTTTTGCATCAGACCGTAGTCAACTACTTATCTAACCTTGTATGAATTATATGATTTAATTCGTGCACGAATTCGGTTTTATACTCTCGCAACAAAGTTGTTAAGGAGAGTATTATAGTTTTGTTCACATAACGGTTGTTTGTAAGTCCTAAAACTAAAAGAGTCAGATATAGGGTTATATATACCAAAGTGATCAGGGTGACGAGTAGAGTCGAAACTGATGTCTGTCTGTCCGTCCGTCCGTCTGTCCGTCCGTTCGTCCGTCCGTCCGTCCGTGCAAGCTGTAACTTGAGTAAAAATTGAGATATCATGATGAAACTTGGTACACGTATTTCTTGGCTCCATAAGAAGCGTTAAGTTCGAAGATGGGCAAATCGGCTCCACTGCCACGCCCTCACAAAATGGCGGAAACCGAAAACCTATAAAGGTCATAACTAACTACTTCATAAATAAAGATATTGAAGTGAATTTGGCACAAAGGATCGCATTAGGGAGGGGTATATTTGGACGCAATTTTGAAGTTAAGTGGGCGTGGCCCCGCCCCCTAACGCTGGAAACTAGTATAGCTATGTACCAAACTCTATATGAGTCGTTTTCTTCAGGCATTTCCATATACAGTTCAAAAATTGAAGAAATCGATAATAACCATGCCGCCCACCTCCCATACAAAGTTGTTATGTTGAAATCACTAAAGCGCAAGTAACAAAAAACGGCCAGCGCTAAATTTTAACCTGCACCCAGGACTAACAAAAACGTCAGAAACACTAAATTTTACGGAAGAAATTGCAGAAGGAAGCTGCACTTCCAGGCTTTTAAAAATTGAAAAGCTTTAATAACACTATACCAGTAATTAAGTATACGTAAACGTGATCTATGTTTCCATATGTCGCACATTGCCTTTTCATCTTTAACTTTTATTCCCCAGGAAACCTGTTTGGAATATTCTCATTACCGCCTTTGTAAAATAGCTAAACAAAATTTTTCAGTATGTGTTCAGTATTCGAGGAAAGATTTTATCTATTACCACTATCGCTAACTAGTGATAGGTATAGAATTAATAACGGACCGAAGTGACCCACTGATCTTGAATGCAGCGCTCATATTAACACTTTTTAATCAAAAAATAGCTACTGGTTTTTGAAAGCTGGGTTTGGTCATGGCAGTTCTACAATAACATTGAGCAATCGGTGTATTTGTTGCACTCTTGCATTTCCCTAGTCCACCTACATATCTATGTCATTTGTTTTTCGAGACTTGTTTTTCCTGGAAATCAGTTCGGATTAGCTTAGATTTATAGTATAGCGAGTTCTCTGCTTTCTTACCTATAGAAAATCTTTCACTAAAACTAATGTCTTCTATTTGGTTCTCTAAAATAGCTCTTTCGATACAGCAACCTAGAACCTCCTTACAGCGGTTCGCTTCCAGAG
>NW_024391320.1:0-1786 GCF_016617805.1 Bactrocera tryoni
ACAAACTTCGGACCTTATGAGTTTCAGGCATGGAAAATCAACAACTGACCAGATATTTAGCATGCGTCAAATCTTGAGAAAGACCCGTGAAAAGGGAATCTACATACCACCTCTTCGTCGATTTCAAAGTCGCTTGTGAATAATGTTGGTAAAAGACAACCACGCCAAAATATTCGTGATTTAATCCAGTCTTTGGCCGAGATGAATATTTGAGGTTACTTAAACCACATTAAAAACGCTTGTATATCAAAACGTACTGAGATGATGATGACAGAGTTCTTAAATAGACAAAAATAAATTTAATTACATATAATTGCAATATAGTACACAACTGAATTATTTCAATCTTCAGTACAATCTTTAAAGCATAGTAAATTTACTATTGGGTTGGTTATCACACGGTTTTGGTTCAACCTAAATATATTTGAGCGCATATTGTATACCGGTTTGACGTCCTTAAGCTAGTGGACAGCATTTTTGCGCCGTATAAGACGGAAGAAATATATGAAGTTGCATAAAATTCGCCAGTTGCATACTTAAATCGTTTATGTGTAATAAAACATATTACATAGGCACCGTTTCGCCAGTTATTTGCAGCAAAAGTGCATTTTACGTCGACGAATTATCACATAATCTTTAAGCTACTGGGACAACAGATAGATAGGTGTGAATAAGCTGATGTGAACAATTGCTCATAGTTTGTAGGAAAAGCTTGGAACAAATGGAAGAATGGTTATTGATGCATTATTCTGCGAATTTATACATATATAGTTATAGTTTGAATAAACTGAATATCTTTGAAGAAAATATGTGTACTTTATATTTTGTTTGTTTACAAAAGCTACGAGCTGAATAATTTAACATACAAGGTCTGTCGCAAAAGAAACAGAACATTTTAAATATAACTGTTTCTGGTGGCGCCACCTATTGGTGGGTATGTGAAATAAAAAGTTTGATCTCTTGTTGACATTTCGTAAAAAATTTAAGACAATTGAATAACTACAATCGATGTTATCGATCAAAAAGTGACAACAGCTTTTGGTCATCGGTCGTAAAATGCATTTTGAACAAAGAGCAAAATTAAATTTTGTTTTAAACTTGGGAAAACGTTTACTGAAACATTTCAAATGATGAAAAAAGTTTATGGTGATCAGTGCCTATCCCGTAGTAATGTGAATGAGTGGTTTAAGCGATTCCAAGAAGGTCGTGAGGATCTTTCTGACGATCAGAAGTCGGTCGTCTTCAGAAGTCAAAATAAGGTCAATCTGATTTGTTTTACCGATTCCGAGGTTTTTATTACACCGAGAGTTCACACCTGGCTAAACGATTAATGCTGTGTTTTACCTTGGTGTTATGAAGCGTCTTTTGTCGCACGCATTCATCGTGCTCGACCACAATACCGTGACGGCAGGGTCCTGGCGCCTGTTGCACAATAATGCGCCGTGTCATCGGTCGACGCTTGTCGATTTTTGACAAAAAACTCCCATATTAACCATTAATCACTCACCCTACTCACCTGATCTGGCACCCTGTGATTTTTACCTATTTGGAAAACTTCATTTGCTCATGAAAGGACACTGGTATCAGGACATTTCAGCTATCCAAAAGGCGACGACCGATATTCTCAAAGACATTCCGAAAAATGACCTTAAACACTCATTTGAAATGCTAATTGACCGGGCTAAACGCTTTGTATCGAAGCACAAGGAAACTGCACTTTGAATAAAAAAATATAACTTTTGAAAAATATTAATTTTTTGTTGTTTTTTTTAACAGTCCTGTTTCT
>NW_024391321.1:0-2974 GCF_016617805.1 Bactrocera tryoni
CGGAGTGAAATTGCCAAATTCTTCCTTGTTACCAGAAATGGTATCTGCCGATTTGCATTTAGCTGACATTTTATCAGCTTTTTCTACAGCAATGGTACTCGGAAATTCCTGAGGATTAAATCCCTTGGGAATTTTCCTCTGAAAAGCATGCAATTATTTTTAAAAGGAGTTTAGCTACTCCAGAATGATATGAACCGACTTCCTTTATAAAGAGCTTTCATCCAACGCAACAGAGACAATAACCGTCACATCATAACAGAGAACCCAAGATAATTATGAGCGACGTAGAAAACGCACCCTCCGCTCTAGGAGGGCTAATACATGAGTTAATTTCTCTCCACGGCCATAAACAAAGACACTTTTGTAAGTCAGCACATGCGAAATATAATAGACAATATCGCAACTGCTAAAAAAGTTGTAGGTGAAGTTAGAGAGTTGGCATCTCGCCCGATCACCCAGTCGAAAAGAGGCCGCACTAAGTGCACTGATGAACCAATAGTAGAGGAGGAGACTGAACAATGAACGAAACGGACATGCATTAATTCGGCAAAAACTCGCGAGAACAAGTTTAACTGGCCAGTTTAAAGTCACTTATATCAAATCACCCAGAGTTAAATGCACTGCAAAGTCGCCACCAGCGTCTCAATTAGGCACACAGACAACACAAGGGACTAATTGCTACCCTTTGACACCAAGGACACCAAGTTCAATGAAGGAACCGTAAAGCATAGTAGCTAGGAAAGCTAACTAAAAGACTGCGAAAATGCTGAAAACAAAGCCCCAAGTGTTAGCGAACTCAAAAAAATGGGAATCTTACCTATGCTGAGGTTCTAAGTAAAATTAAGTCCGACTTCAAGGTGGTGGGTAGTGTGATTCCTATTCCAAAAGCCTTGAAACTGTGTACATAGACTGCAGTGCAGTCTAAAATAAGATGCTTCGCGAAGCGACAGTTTGCAGAAGCGGCTATACCCATTTTGAACAGGTGTGAAGGTGCCCAGTGTAAAATGCAGCTACTAGCCGGAATATGTATGATTTTAAACTTTGTGAGGTTGTCACCATTCCTCAGCTGCTATGCCTGTAGATCGCTGCCGAAATGTTTCACTATCCACTCTCTCTTTGCGTAGCGGCACCTTTATAGTATGGGAACCCATCGCGACCCAGTACTCCGGTCGCCCAATCCTATAAGCAGCAGCAGAGCAGGACTTCAGTTATGGTTTTGTAGAAAAATATATTATGTTGTTCAGTCGTTCTATGCACTCCTACAACAATAACGATTTAATTAGACAGGTTGAGATCGTTTTGGGGGTCGCATGACTATCGCTATGTATGGTAATACGATAATTGCCTTCTAGATTTATTTCTACACACTGACTTAGAATTCTACTTGAAATATGTTCGGAAAACAGAAAATTTAGTGTGCGGTGCAGCAATGCCTTGGTGTGCTATCCTTCAGTAGTAGGTCAAGCGTGGATACCTCACTGCCAAGGATAACTTTAAAGTTCTTTTAGAAGATTGGTAATGCCATCTTTTGGGAGAAAGACCAATGGCCTTCATCTATTTACTTTCCTTCTTCCATATCACTCTGCTGTCATGTGTAGCAGCGTAATGTTTGCTGTTATTTCACCATAAAGTGGAATCTAAAGATATTTGATCTCATTTCTCATCTCTCTGCCGCAAAGAGTTAGTGTCCTTACGCTCGGCTGGAACCTTATTTTTCTCAACCGAATATTGCACCATTACTTAAGTAGGCCGCAACGCCTCATGATGTCGTAGTGATTGCTTATTTATTTCCTTTTAATAAAACAATGAGTCGGCGTACTTTTGACTACGGATCCAATTATTTGTTAGCAACTCACCTACGACAAGACTCCATAATAAGGAGGATAGTATCCCGCCCTGAGTGCATTCTCTTGTAATACTAAAAATAATGTTGCTTTACCGCATAGTGGTTTTAGTTATCTTTGCGCTCAGTAGAGCTTCAATCCATCTTATGCAGCAACATTCTTCTTATGTAGTACTTAATAACAACATACCACTGTCAAAAGCACCTTCGATGTCTGAGAAGGTATATGTCTTTGCCTCCTCTCCATTGTCTAGAGAACCATCCAGAGAGGATTTCAGCTGTTAGCTAGACAGGGCAGTATTTTTAAGCGTCATGATTAGTGTGTAGAGGTGCGATTACTTTTAGCAGGAAAGAATTAAGACTAGTTGACCTGAAGGATTTAGCCAGTGAAGAGTGCCAACTCGATTGGGAACTTGATGTTGGGACTTTTCTTGTCCTCGTCTGTACCATGCCCTGGTCCTGCGTTAGTGATGCAGAAATACAATAGAAACAAGTAAGGAAGGGCTAAGTTCGGGTGTCACCGAACATTTTATACTCTCGCATGATAAAGTGATAATCGAGATTTCATTATACGTCATTTACATATTTTTCAAATGCCGTATTTTTGTAAAGTTTTATTCCGCTATCATCATTGGTTCCTAATGTATGTACATATATATTATACAGAGAAGGCATCAGATGGAATTCATAATAGCGTTATATTGGAAGAAGGCGTGGTTGTGAACCGATTTCACCTATATTTCGTACATGTCATCAGGGTGTTAAGAAAATATTATATACCGAATTTCATTGAAATCGTTAAAGTAGTTCCTGAGATATGGTTTTGGTCCATAAGTGGGCGACGCCACGCCCATTTTCAATTTTTAAAAAAAGCCTGGGTGCAGCTTCCTTTTGCCACTTCTTCCTTAAAATTTAGTGTTTCTGACGTTTTTTGTTAGTGGGTTAACGCACTTTTAGTGATTTTCAACATAACCTTTGTATGGGAGGTGGGCGTGGTTATTATCCGATTTCTTCCATTTTTGAACTGTATATGGAAATGCCTCTATAGAGTTTGGTTGACATAGCTAAATCAGTTTTGGATATTTTTTGTGTTCAAATCACATGTACTATGACAAAATTATTGAATGAGTG
>NW_024391322.1:0-4900 GCF_016617805.1 Bactrocera tryoni
TTTTTGTTTCAACATTGTAAACGCTCTAACGGCTAAAGTATTCGACGTGGGTGGGTCAAATAAATTGCACCGGTTAGATAATTAAAAGAGCTTTTAGAAAAGCCCTCTATCTATCCTTTATCCCTACCAGGAGCGTAGCAATAGTATTCACAAACAAATGTAGTTTTTTGAGAAAAATCACTCTTTTGTTTCAAATTTTAAACGCTCCAGCGGCTAAAGTATTCGACGTAGGTGGGTCAAATAAATTGCACCGGTTAGATAATTAAAAGAGCTTTTAGAAAAGCCCTCAATCTATCCTCTATCCCTACCAGGAGCGTAGCAATAGTATTCACAAACAAATGTAGTTTTTTGAGAAAAATCACTCTTTTGTTTCAAATTTTAAACGCTCCAGCGGCTAAAGTATTCGACGTAGGTGGGTCAAATAAACTGCACCGGTTAGATAATGAAAAGAGCTTTTAGAAAAGCCCTCAATCTATCCTCTATCCCTACCAGGAGCGTGGCAATAGTGTTCACAAACAAATGTAGTTTTTTGAGAAAAATCACTCTTTTGTTTCAAATTTTAAACGCTCCAGCGGCTAAAGTATTCGACGTAGGTGGGTCAAATAAATTGCACCGGTTAGATAATTAAAAGAGCTTTTAGAAAAGCCCTCTATCTATCCTCTATCCCTACCAGGAGCGTGGCAATAGTATTCACAAACAATTGTAGTTTTTTGAGAAAAATCAAATTTTTGTTTCAACATTGTAAACGCTCCAGCGGCTAAAGTATTCGACGTAGGTGGGTCAAATAAATTGCACCGGTTAGATAATTAAAAGAGCTTTTAGAAAAGCCCTCTATCTATCCTCTATCCCTACCAGGAGCGTGGCAATAGTGTTCACAAACAAATGTAGTTTTTTGAGAAAAATCACATTTTTGTTTCAACATTGTAAACGCTCCAGCGGCTAAAGTATTCGACGTAGGTGGGTCAAATAAATTGCACCGGTTATATAATTAAAAGAGCTTTTAGAAAAGCCCTCTATCTATCCTCTATCCCTACCAGGAGCGTGGCAATAGTATTCACAAACAATTGTAGTTTTTTGAGAAAAATTAAATTTTTGTTTCAACATAGTAAACGCTCCAGCGGCTAAAGTATTCGACGTAGGTGGGTCAAATAAATTGCACCGTTTAGATAATTAAAAGAGCTTTTAGAAAAGCCCTCAATCTATCCTCTATCCCTACCAGGAGCGTAGCAATAGTATTCACAAACAAATGTAGTTTTTTGAGAAAAATCACATTTTTGTTTCAAATTTTAAACGCTCCAGCGGCTAAAGTATTCGACGTAGGTGGGTCAAATAAATTGCACCGGTTAGATAATTAAAAGAGCTTTTAGAAAAGCCCTCAATCTATCCTCTATCCCTACCAGGAGCGTAGCAATAGTATTCACAAACAAATGTAGTTTTTTGAGAAAAATCACATTTTTGTTTCAAATTTTAAACGCTCCAGCGGCTAAAGTATTCGACGTAGGTGGGTCAAATAAATTGCACCGGTTAGATAATTAAAAGAGCTTTTAGAAAAGCCCTCTATCTATCCTTTATCCCTACCAGGAGCGTGGCAATAGTGTTCACAAACAAATGTAGTTTTTTGAGAAAAATCACATTTTTGTTTCAAATTTTAAACGCTCCAGCGGCTAAAGTATTCGACGTAGGTGGGTCAAATAAACTGCACCGGTTAGATAATTAAAAGAGCTTTTAGAAAAGCCCTCTATCTATCTTCTATCCCTATTAGGAGCGTGGCAATAGTGTTCACAAACAAATGCAGTTTTTTGAGAAAAATCACACTTTTGTTTCAAATTTTAAACGCTCCAGCGGCTAAAGTATTCGACGTAGGTGGGTCAAATAAATTGCACCGGTTAGATAATTAAAAGAGCTTTCAGAAAAGCCCTCTATCTATCCTTTATCCCTACCAGGAGCGTAGCAATAGTGTTCACAAACAAATGCAGTTTTTTGAGAAAAATCACATTTTTGTTTCAAATTTTAAACGCTCCAGCGGCTAAAGTATTCGACGTAGGTGGGTCATATAAACTGCACCGTTTAGATAATTAAAAGAGCTTTTAGAAAAGCCCTCAATCTATCCTCTATCCCTACCAGGAGCGTAGCAATAGTATTCACAAACAAATGTAGTTTTTTGAGAAAAATCACTCTTTTGTTTCAAATTTTAAACGCTCCAGCGGCTAAAGTATTCGACGTAGGTGGGTCATATAAACTGCACCGTTTAGATAATTAAAAGAGCTTTTAGAAAAGCCCTCAATCTATCCTCTATCCCTACCAGGAGCGTGGCAATAGTGTTCACAAACAAATGTAGTTTTTTGAGAAAAATCACACTTTTGTTTCAAATTTTAAACGCTCCAGCGGCTAAAGTATTCGACGTAGGTGGGTCAAATAAATTGCACCGGTTAGATAATTAAAAGAGCTTTTAGAAAAGCCCTCAATCTATCCTCTATCCCTACCAGGAGCGTGGCAATAGTGTTCACAAACAAATGCAGTTTTTTGAGAAAAATCACATTTTTGTTTCAAATTTTAAACGCTCCAGCGGCTAAAGTATTCGACGTAGGTGGGTCAAATAAATTGCACCGGTTAGATAATTAAAAGAGCTTTTAGAAAAGCCCTCTATCTATCCTCTATCCCTACCAGGAGCGCGGCAATAGTGTTCACAAACAAATGTAGTTTTTTGAGAAAAATCACATTTTTGTTTCAAATTTTAAACGCTCCAGCGGCTAAAGTATTCGACGTAGGTGGGTCAAATAAATTGCACCGGTTAGATAATTAAAAGAGCTTTTAGAAAAGCCCTCTATCTATCCTTTATCCCTACCAGGAGCGTAGCAATAGTATTCACAAACAAATGTAGTTTTTTGAGAAAAATCACTCTTTTGTTTCAAATTTTAAACGCTCCAGCGGCTAAAGTATTCGACGTAGGTGGGTCAAATAAATTGCACTGGTTAGATAATTAAAAGAGCTTTTAGAAAAGCCCCCTATCTATCCTCTATCCCTACCAGGAGCGCGGCAATAGTGTTCACAAACAAATGTAGTTTTTTGAGAAAAATCACATTTTTGTTTCAACATTGTAAACGCTCTAACGGCTAAAGTATTCGACGTGGGTGGGTCAAATAAATTGCACCGGTTAGATAATTAAAAGAGCTTTTAGAAAAGCCCTCTATCTATCCTTTATCCCTACCAGGAGCGTGGCAATAGTGTTCACAAACAAATGTAGTTTTTTGAGAAAAATCACATTTTTGTTTCAAATTTTAAACGCTCCAGCGGCTAAAGTATTCGACGTAGGTGGGTCAAATAAATTGCACCGGTTAGATAATTAAAAGAGCTTTTAGAAAAGCCCTCAATCTATCCTCTATCCCTACCAGGAGCGTGGCAATAGTGTTCACAAACAAATTTAGTTTTTTGAGAAAATCACATTTTTGTTTCAACCTTCTAAACGCTCTAGCGGCCAAAATATTCGACGTAGGTGGATCAAATAAATTGCACCGGTTAGATAATTAAAAGAGCTTTTAGAAAAGCCCTCAATCTATCCTCTATCCCTACCAGGAGCGTGGCAATAGTGTTCACAAACAAATTTAGTTTTTTGAGAAAATCACATTTTTGTTTCAACATTGTAAACGCTCTAGCGGCTAAAATATTCGAAGTAGATGGGTCAAATAAATAGCACCGGTTAGATAATTAAAAGAGCTTTTAGAAAAACCCTCAATCTATCCTCTATCCCTACCAGGAACGTGGCAATAGTGTTCACAAACAAATTTAGTTTTTGGAGAAAAATCACATTTTTGTTTCAACCTTCTAAACGCTCCAGCAGCTTAAGTATTCGACGTAGGTGGGTCAAATAAATTGCACCGGTTAGACAATTAAAAGAGCTTTTAGAAAAGCCTTCAATCTATCCTCTATCCCTGCCAGGAGCGTGGAAATAGTGTTCACAAGCAAACGTAGTTTTTTGAGAAAAATCACATTTTTGTTCAACATTGTAAACGTTCTAGCGGCTAAAGTATTCGACGCAGGTGGGTCAAATATATTGCACCGGTTAGATTATTAAAAGAGCTTTTAGAAAAGCCCTCAATCTATCCTCTATCCCTACCAGGAGCATGGCAATAGTGTTCACAAACAAATTTAGTTTTTTGAGAAAATCACATTTTTGTTTCAACATTGTAAACGCTCTAGCGGCTAAAGTATTCGACGTAGGTGGGTCAAATAAATTGCACCGGTTAGATAATTAAAAGAGCTTTTAGAAAAGCCCTCAATCTATCCTCTATCCCTACCAGGAGCATGGCAATAGTGTTCACAAACAAATTTAGTTTTTTGAGAAAATCACATTTTTGTTTCAACTTTCTAAACGCTCCAGCAGCTAAAGTATTCGACTTAGGTGGGTCAAATAAATTGCACCGGTTAGATAATTAAAAGAGCTTTTAGAAAAACCCTCAATCTATCCTCTATCCCTACCAGGAGCGTGGCAATAGTAATCACAAACAAATCTAGTTTTTTGAGAAAATCACATTTTTGTTTCAACTTTCTAAACGCTCCAGCAGCTAAAGTATTCGACTTAGGTGGGTCAAATAAATTGCACCGGTTAGATAATTAAAAGAGCTTTTAGAAAAGCCCTCAATCTATCCTCTATCCCTACCAGGAGCATGGCAATAGTGTTCACAAACAAATCTAGTTTTTTGAGAAAATCACATTTTTGTTTCAACTTTCTAAACGCTCCAGCAGCTAAAGTATTCGACGTAGGTGGATCAAATAAATTGCACCGGTTAGATAATTAAAGGAGCTTTTAGAAAAGCCCTGAATCTATCCTCTATCCCTACCAGGAGCGTGGCAATAGTGTTCACAAACAAATCTAGTTTTTTGAGAAAATCACATTTTGTTT
>NW_024391323.1:0-3518 GCF_016617805.1 Bactrocera tryoni
AAGAAAAAGATAACCATGGCAACCCTTTTCTTATTGTGCAAATACAGAGAATTGTAACTAAAATAAAATAATTAAAATAAAGCTTTATTTACAACAAATATTAAAAAAATTAATATACAGAAACGTTATAGTGAAGTGCTAGTAAGTGAAAAGTGCATAATATGAGTGAAAAAGTTACTGACAATGTACAAATTATCAATGTAACAGTTGTGAATTTTTCAACTTTAAATGCAAATATCTTTAAAACTATAAGTCAGCGGCAACTATATGTATATATTTTCGTGATCTGAAGAACGTCACCTTTCCACTGATACCCATTTAATCCCCGAAATCCGGGGATGCTGTTCTAAATTTGACCCAGCTTAAATCCTATTATTGGGTATTGAAAGGACAAAAGTCAGTTGTTATAATATTCTTTAAAAAGATTTAAATAGTTTCTCCATATAATAAATACCCAATATTTAGTAATTTTTATTCGTACTAAATGTTGGGTGTTGGGTTATCAACCCAACCCAAAAATTGTTATTTTGTTCAATCTGGCCATAATGGAAAATGTTATAAAAAACGCTAATTTTGAGGCGCTCTCACACTGGAATAAGTTTAACATCCCTTTATTTCTGGCACTTGGGATGTGATGGAATCAATGCAGCGACACGTTGTTGATCACATTCACATCAAAAGAAGTTTAAAAGCCTCTCACCACTCGTGATAAAATTATTATGCATGAAATGTAGCTGCTAATATGTGTTATAATCGGACGAGTCGATGCCCAAATTTAGTGCGGGTCGATTTTTATTTTTTATAAAATTGCGTATGCTGGAAATACTATATTCTTCGGATTATTCTGAACAATTTTCCCTAACAGAATATAGAGAATATGGGTCTAAAACTGTTTTCGAGCCAGCGATTTTTTAAGTCAAGTATAATTTTTCGGAATTATAAAAACTTCTTAAATTTTTAAAATATCTGAATGAAATTTAATAAATAGAAGGTTTTTGAGATTATATTGATCATTTGTCGCAATCGGCCAGATCGGACAACTTACAGATATCCCTTAGAAACGATTACTGAGTTATTTTATTTTCCGGTTGCTGGCCTTTAAGCAAGCAAAAACAAAAATATACAACGGAAACTAATACAGTGACGACCAACGCTCAGACAACTGCCAAGACAACGCCGAAGAACCCAACAGGAAATGCAGCGTGTACCGGCCAAAGTACTCATAGTATATATTTACTCAGAAGCATGACACTGTACACAATAGGATGACCGTGACCATTGGGATAAAAACTGGTGCTAGGACAATTTAAGCACATTATTAATATAGCATTAGATTAATACCTAAGTTAATTCAAATTTTAAAATTCGGTTTTTGTAAGTATTGGCAAGAGCCGTCTCTGCGTTGGTTCATCCACACTGAATTTGTCTCATCATCAGAAACTGTACAGCGGTATTCAACAACCTGAATTAATGGATCATTTGTATTGTTGGACTAGGGCAACATTCTGTCAACAACATCTGTCGAAACTACTGACAGTTCGCCAACTTGTCGAAGTCTCAGTCCAAGTATACGGGACTCTCTACGTTATATTTTGATCGGAATGCAGATCTGCTTTTGCTACATTTATAAAAACATCATCACATTCTTAATTGCTCAGGTAGTCGTTTATACATTTCATTTTTTGCATTTACATGCCTAATAATAGCAAAGCCAATGTGCCTAACTTGGCTGATGAGGAACAATCGCCTTTGTCCTCTCTAATGAAAACGAGTTCAACGATTATTTACAACTTGCACGGTATAAAACAACGAATTGCTTGTAAAGAAGTCGATTTGTGTAAAATTGCGTAAATTTGACCAACCTTCATCCCGCTCCAATCCTCGTGCGAGAACCACTCGGCAACTCCGGGTTCCTCGCACAGTCTGTTCCGTGTGTTAGACCGTCATACACCGTAATGTTGCCTCAGTCAAGTGCAATTCTTGTACTGGCTGGTGTCATTTCCCGACGTCTTCCGGCAGGCGCACCACACGAGGGGGAGAGAATAATGATGGAGGCCTAGGATTCATGTACACAACACCGTGCAGTATCGTCTAATCAATGGACACATCGACCGCAAGGATACTACCCTAGAATGGTCAGGCAATGTCGAACCCGATTATCGCCAAAGTACTGAGCCGCAGAAAAATCCTCAAATCGCTGTTGTCAACTTTTAAGGCAATCGGCCGGTAATGACACACTAATATGGTCCAAACGCGGACGAGGAAGCTCAGACCTGTCAGAATACTGCACTTCCTACCTCTTGATTTCTCCTATCGAACACCTGCAGAGTGAGGCCCGTATGCTCCCAGTTAAGAAGCACAATGAACTCTTCTCCATGCAGTTCCTGATGGGAAGCTTTCGCAGAAATCAAACTTGCACTCACCTGCTTGGAGCGGAACCGTCTCCTAGGAACATCAAGTCATCATTCCTCAACTAGGACGACGACATCAGAAAGTACGTCGATCAGACTTCGGACGGAACTAACTTCCGACAAGCACTGACCGCCATTCACAATGGAGCCAACAACAACTTCACCGACTCCCTTCCAGTGAATGGCATAATCGGAATCAGACCAGACAAACAAGAGCGGGGGTTAAGCCCTTTTGGTCCGACCGCGTCAAAATAGCATGTTTCTTAGGCCTGCCGTATGATATGTCGACGACAGCTTAGCTAATCATCCTGAAGGGGACTAGGAACCCGCTTTAACAACAACAACAACTAGACAGATCACAACACAAATTCGTAGTACTGTTATTTAAACTTCTACAAACCGCAACGTATATGTGGATTTGTTGCTCAATGCAGAAATATTTTGTGAGAGCCTTCAAGAACGAACAATTTCATTTGGAAAAGGCTTAACAGCAAATTAGGTTGGATTGTAGGGGGTAATTTTGAAAAGTTTTCGAATTCGCGTCCATTCATTTGCAATGTCAAACTAAACTCAAATCTATCTAATATCGATTCGATTATTCAACGTTTTTTGGGAAATTTAAAATTTCATTGAAATTATAGCAACAATGTCTGTAAAAGAACGTTTGGTTGGAGATTACAGCCGATTTAAACTTAATAATAAAATCAAAGTTCCTCGTATGTGAAAACAACATCCAATTCGGACTTTAGCGCTCAGGATCTGGATTTGGTTCTCTGCACCAGACTTTCTAATAAAAAATTTGTCGGAGTGGCCTGTAAGCAAGAAGGAACATAGCATTAGGATTTGGAAAAACGGAAAGTAATTACGCTCAAGTGTAGCAAAAGCAGCAATGAGAAAAAAATCATCAATCGCATCGTCAACCGCTGTTCATCGTACCACCGAGTACTTTGCACAGCTGCATATATCTGTCGCGATTTCAACATAGTTGAAGCAATGATGTTTAATCTGCCGGTGGAATCGTCGTAGCTATTCAACATAACGAGATTCCTGAAGAAATTAAAAAAATAATAAAAAATGTGGTATTCTATTACTGCCATATAATTGGTG
>NW_024391324.1:0-3834 GCF_016617805.1 Bactrocera tryoni
TTAACAACATTTTGAAAACTCATATGAAATTTGATGCCTTCGAAGCCGTCACTAATTTCAACTAAACTGCCAGTCCAGTAATACAATGCTACTTGGTTTCCGCATTTGATTATCTTGTAACCCCTAAAGCTTTCGAAAGAGCGAAACTCTGTTTGGGGACCTGCTGCGTTGTCGAGAACGTAGCCTGAAACTAGACTTAATAATCTGACGAGTGATACGGTGAAGTTGCCGTTTATGACAGCCATCTGTCTCTGGCCCCATCACTGAAGTGCCTTGGTGCTGCTGCACTGTGTTACTCTGTTCTCCCTTGTTTGGGTCTGAGTTCCCATCGCTTCGTTTTGCGTGCGGTTTCTTTTCTGGGATACACTTTGTCTATTTAGTTCGACGGTGGGTCCAGTACGATATTAGTTGAAAATTTTGTAAAAAGCTCACGAAGAAACTGTTTGCGACGGTACATTATCTTGGGGCCAAAAGCTGTCAGTTTGCGTTCCTAAGCAAACAGGACTTAAAAAAAAAGGTACGTGGAGTGCTTACGCGCGGATGAAGTTATACTTCTTAGTGATATTCCAAGAAATGCATATCAGTTTGTATGAAAGAAAACTAGAAAACTTAAATTCACATTTTATAAATTTATTATGCACATAAAATGAGGAAATATATTATATATTCATATGTAAATATGTTTTAAACTTTACATAAAATTGAAGTGTCAATAATTGCGCCAATTTTCATAAAGTTGGAAATTTTGCGCGAATAAGACGTGTGCGGGTTAAGTCGTGAATTTGAAAGTGCCGAAAAATGCGAAACGAAATTTCAATAAATTTAAATAAATTTAAGTAAATTTACATGTATTTTCATTTATATTTAATTGTTAATAAATTTTTTAAAAATTATTTGCCCCAGTTGTCCATTTTATTTTCTCACACATTTCAGCCGATTTTTGTATAAAAATTTGACCGGCATAGAAGCAAAATGCGAAACAATCATACATATGTACATATATTATGTCGTTTGCACATTTGTCTGTACATATGTTTGCGAAAGCAAATGTTCTACAAAAGCATATACTTAAGCAAAATTATTAGAACCATCGTATGTTTCTTACATTCATAACCAAACCATACTTAAGTCAGCACAACCTAAGCGTCAATGGTGGTGTTGGTGGTAAGCGCTTGGAAAATCAAGATGCTACCACAGGTTCGAATCTCGACAGAATAAATTTTTAATTTTTTGCTTTTAACATCGTATACTATACAAAAAAATATTTTTCTTACTAATAGAAATTAAATTTATCACAGCAATATTATGTATATGTATATTATGTATATTGCTGTGATAAATTTAATTTCTATTAGTTAGAAAAATATTTATTTGTATAGTATACGATGTTAAAAGGCATACATCTTCTATCCTATCTTGTGTATCTGCACATGCTCATATGAGTGTATGTATACGCATGTGCGCGTTCAGAAATTGAAATCATATTTTCATCACTTATCAATATACCTATTACATGTGCGCGCATTGACTTGCATGTCCATACAATCATATATACTTATATGTACATATATTTGCATACATTGCCAAACAAATAATGCACAAGCATACAAACATACATATGCGTACACATATGAATATGTCACCAACAAATAATTGATCTTCACAAGTCAATATGGCAGTCAAATTGGCGAAGAAAAAGTGTAGTAAATTTTACAACAACAAGTAAGGAAGGGCTAAGTTCGGGTGTCACCGAACATTTTATACTCTCGCATGGTAAAGTGATAATCGAGATTTCATAATACGTCATTTACATATTTTTCAAATACCGTATTTTTGTAAAGTTTTATTCCGCTATCATCATTGGTTCCTAATGTACTATATATTATACAGAGAAGGCATCAGATGGAATTCAAAATAGCGTTATATTAGAAGAAGGCGTGGTTGCAAACCGATTTCACCCATATTTCGTACATGTCATCAGGGTGTTAAAAAAATATTATATACCGAATTTCATTGAAATCGGTCTAGTAGTTCCTGAGATATGGTTTTTGGTCCATAAGTGGGCGGCGCCACGCCCATTTTCAATTTTTAAAAAAAGCCTGAGTGCAGCTTCTTTCTGCCACTTCTTCCGTTAAATTTTGTGTTTCTGACGTTTTTTGTTAGTCGGTTAACGCACTTTTAGTGATTTTGAACATAACCTTTGTATGGGAAGTGGGCGTGGTTATTATCCGATTTCTTCCATTTTTGAACTGTATATGGAAATACCTGAAGAAAACGACTCTGTAGACTTTGGTTGACATAGCTATAGTAGTTTCCGAGATATGTACAAAAAACTTAGTAGGGGGCGGGGCCACGCCCACTTTTCCAAAACAATTGCGTCCAAGTATGCCCCTCCCTAATGCGATCCTTTGTGTCAAATTTCACTTTTATATCTTTATTTATGGCTTAGTTATGACACTTTATAGGTTTTCGGTTTCCGCCATTTTGTGGGCGTGGCAGTTGGCCGATTTTGCCTATCTTCGAACTTAACCTTCTTATGAAGCCAAGGAATACGTGTACCAAGTTTCATCATGATATCTCAATTTTTATTCAAGTTACAGCTTGCACGGACGGACGGACGGACGGACAGACAGACAACCGGATTTCAACTCTACTCGTCACCCTGATCACAGTGGTATATATAACACTGTATCTGACTCTTTTAGTTTTAGGACTTACAAACAACCGTTATGTGAACAAAACTATAATACTCTCGTTAGCAACATTGTTGCGAGAGTATAAAAACGATTTCATTAATGAACGTAGGCGCGAATTCCACAAGCGATCTCGCTTCATTCATAAAAACAGAGGCCGTAACATCTCCCCGAGCATGCCTTTGCCAACAAGTCGTCCTTTCGCGACGATGGCAAAAGCTAAAAATCATAAATTGCACAACTTTCTGGTGCTTCTCGCGAAAATCTGCGACGATATGTATTCACGATCATACGTATACATACATACATATTTACGCATGTTTGTAGGCGAAGCTGCTACAGCGGCAAAGGGGTGACAATCAGCGGCCTTTACTTTACTTATGCAATAGAAATTCTATTGCTACGAATATGGAAATGACAACGAAATAATGCAAATATGCATATTTCTAATGGTCATTAATTTCTTTTAAGAAATGAAAGGAATGAATGATCCTGAGAAGTGCAGTCTTAACTTTTCAACGGCCAACGCAGAGCATTTCAACCAAAACGAATTTATTCATTAAAATCACCACTCAGAAGTCGTTTTATCCATTATAAGCGAACGATTTTCGAAGAAACATCATTTCTAATATGCCACAAGACAAAATTAGAAATGAACTTATTAAACCTCACGCTGTCAGATAAAACGATATACCTCGTCATCGCGGGTCGATTTCCAAAAAATGTAAATGAAGACTAACTACAGAAATGATCCTGTAAAGTATAGCCTTAATTTTTCAACGGCCAACGCAGAGTATTTCAACCAAAAGATACGCAAAATAGTTGAGAATTCGCAGAAATGAAAAACAAACGAAAGAAAAAGAAGTATAACTTCAATAATGCACAAGCATACAAACATACATATGCGCACACATGTGAATATGTCACCAACCAAAAATTGAAACCTTGTTCTACAAAAACAACAACAGCATAAGCATGGAAACATTGTGTTGTTGGTAGAAAAGCCGAGCTGTGCCGAAAGAAACGAACAAACGATCGCCGATAGTCACCGCTTCGCTTGCTGCTCGAACATCTTCGCAGACAAGGTTGCGTTAGATTCATATGCCTAACGAGTGTTTTAGCTCGTTGGCCGGTATGGCTG
>NW_024391325.1:0-1539 GCF_016617805.1 Bactrocera tryoni
GTATTAACTCGTATATAACTCCTTACAGGATCATCTAAAGTGAAAAAATAAATTTTTAGCTAAAACCTAAAAAAAATACTTGAACAAAAGAAAAAAACTGAAAGTTGGATATTTGGCAAACATTTTTACAAAACCAAAATTTCGCGACATTTTTTTTTTCAATTCAGTTGTAATCAAAGAAGCCCTTCGCCCGCTTTAAAAATTGTATCTTAAGAGCAGTGTAGAATTTCATGAAGATCGGTTGAGTAGTTCTTGAGGTATCTATCACATCTATTTCAAAAACACAAATTCGAGAAAAACGCATTTAAAGACAGCGTACCTAGCCGAGCCTCGAGCGCACAAGTTCTCAAGACTGTATCTCCGAAACTACTACTCGCATCAATTTGAAAATTTAGGAAAACATTCTAGAGGTGTTGTATAATTTAATAAGATAATAATCGATATTTTGCAACCCGTAAAGTATTTTGCTAGTTTGACTTTAGACTATTTCAATTTTATGCATTTTGCACTGTATAACGAAAAATATATGAATTTCGCTAATTTTTTTTTTAATTCTTATTAATTTTTTTTTGTATTGCTTTGAAGCATTTTTTTAAGAAGAATTCGTAAAGCGATCAGAGCAAACAATTTGTCTTGCGATGGTACTGTCTGCTTCGCGGTGCAAAATATGTTAGAGCTTTTTAAGTATTCTCTCTGCAGTTTGACGATACTTGATGAAAGAAAAGGTACAAACTTTATATTTTGCGAGTAATTTTGTTATGTAAGGTTACGAATTGAAATCGAAATTTATTATTCAAAGTACTAGAAGATTCCATAAGTTATAACAACCATGAAATAAATTTCAATAAGACGTTTTAAAAAAGCTTTGATTCAATTCTGACAAGAATTTTGTCGTTTCCAAATCTAAAAAAGCGTTTTTTACTTAATTTACCTTTACGTCAATCAGCGCTCGGCTAATATCGGGTGATTTTTTAAGAGCTTGATAACTTTTTTTTAAAAAAAAACGCATAAAATTTGCAAAATCTCATCGGTTCTTTATTTGAAACGTTAGATTGGTGCATGACATTTACTTTTGAAGATAATTTCATTTAAATGTTGACCGCGGCTGCGTCTTAGGTGGTCCATTCGGAAGAGTCCAATTTTGGGCAACTTTTTCGAGCATTTCGGCCGGAATAGCCCGAATTTCTTCGGAAATGTTGTCTTCCAAAGCTGGAATAGTTGCTGGCTTATTTCTGTAGACTTTAGACTTGACGTAGCCCCACAAAAAATAGTCTAAAGGCGTTAAATCGCATGATCTTGGTGGCCAACTTACGGGTCCATTTCTTGAGATGAATTGTTCTCCGAAGTTTTCCCTCAAAATGGCCATAGAATCGCGAGCTGTGTGGCATGTAGCGCCATCTTGTTGAAACCACATGTCAACCAAGTTCAGTACCTTCCATTTTGGCAACAAAAAGTTTGTTAGCATCGAACGATAGCGATCGCCATTCACCGTAACGTTGCGTCCAACAGCATCTTTGAAAAAATACGGTCCAATGATTC
>NW_024391326.1:0-2224 GCF_016617805.1 Bactrocera tryoni
TGAAGTAAATGATTTGAAGAAACTCAATATCGATTGCTAAATGTGTATATACAAGAATATCGACTTTATACCTAAATATAAAAAGGTGGAATTCTTCCAAATGCACTGCCGTTATGGCTTTATATCCACTTCAGTAAGATGAGGAAGGCTAACTAACTTAAATAAGTGAAGGAAATGATTTGAAGAAACTCAATATCGATTGCTAAATGTGTATATACAAGAATATCGACTTTATACCTAAATATAAGAAGGTGGAATTCTTCCAAATGCACTGCCGTTATCGCTTTATATCCACTTCAGTAGGACGAAGAAGGTTAATTAACTTAAATAAGTGAAGTAAATGATTTGAAGAAACTCAATATCGATTACTAAATGTGTATATACAAGAATATCGACTTTATACCTAAATATAAGAAGGTGGAATTCTTCCAAATGCACTGCCGTTATGGCTTTATATCCACTTCAGTAAGATGAAGAAGGTTAATTAACTTAAGTAAGTGAAGGAAATGATTTGAAGAAACTCAATATCGATTGCTAAATGTGTATATACAAGAATATCGACTTTATACCTAAATATAAGAAGGTGGAATTCTTCCAAATGCACTGCCGTTATAACTTTATATCCACTTCAGTAAGATGAAGAAGGTTAATTAACTTAAATAAGTGAAGTAAATGATTTAGAGAAACTCAATATCAATTGCTAAGTGTGTATATACAAGAATATCGACTTTGTACCTAAATATAAGATTGTGGAATTCTTCCAAATGCACTGCCGTTATGGCTTTATATCCACTTCAGTAAGATGAAGAAGGTTAATTAACTTAAATAAGTGAAGTAAATGATTTGAAGAAACTCAATATCGATTACTAAATGTGTATATACAAGAATATCGACTTTATACCTAAATATAAGAAGGTGGAATTCTTCCAAATGCACTGCCGTTATGGCTTTATATCCACTTCAGTAAGATGAAGAAGGTTAATTAACTTAAATAAGTGAAGTAAATGATTTGAAGAAACTCAATATCGATTCCTAAATGTGTATATACAGGAATATCGACTTTGTACCCAAATATAAGATTGTGGAATTCTTCCAAATGCACTGCCGTTATAACTTTATATCCACTTCAGTAAGATGAAGAAGGTTAATTAACTTAAATAAGTGAAGTAAATGATTTAGAGAAACTCAATATCAATTGCTAAGTGTGTATATACAAGAATATCGACTTTGTACCCAAATATAAGATTGTGGAATTCTTCCAAATGCACTGCCGTTATAACTTTATATCCACTTCAGTAAGATGAAGAAGGTTCATTAACTTAAATAAGTGAAGTAAATGATTTGAAGAAACTCAATATCGATTCCTAAATGTGTATATACAGGAATATCGACTTTGTACCTAAATATAAGAAGGTGGAATTCTTCCTGGCGTCTTCTTGTGGCGTTATATCCACTTCAGTAAGATGAAGAAGGTTAGTTAACTTAAATATAGGAAGGTGGAATTCTTCCTGGCGTCTTCTTGTGGCGTTATATCCACTTCAGTAAGATGAAGAAGGTTAGTTAACTTAAATAAGTGAAGTAAATGATTGGAAGAAACTCAATATCGATTGCTAAATGTGTATATACAAGAATACCAACTTTATACCTAAATATAAGAAGGTGGAATTCTTCCAAATGCACTGCTGTTATGGCTTTATATCCACTTCAATAAGATAAAGAAGGTTAATTAACTTAAATAAGTGAAGGAAGTGATTTGAAGAAACTCAATATCGATTGGTAAATGTGTGTATACAAGAATACCAACTTTGTACCTAAATATAAGAAGGTGGAATTCTTCCAAATGCACTGCTGTTATGGCTTTATATCCACTTCAATAAGATAAAGAAGGTTAATTAACTTAAATAAGTGAAGGAAGTGATTTGAAGAAACTCAATATCGATTGCTTAATGTGTATATACAAGAATATCGACTTTATACCTAAACATAAGAAGGTGAAATTCTTCCAAATGCACTGCCGTTATGGCTTTATATCCACTTCAGTAAGATGAAGAAGGTTAATTAACTTAAATAAGTGAAGTAAATGATTGGAAGAAACTCAATATCGATTGCTAAATGTGTATCTACAAGAATATAAACTTTATACCTAAATACAAGATTGCGGAATTCTTCCAAATGCACTGCCGTTATGGCGTTATATCCACTTCAGTAAGATGAAGAAGGTTAA
>NW_024391327.1:0-554 GCF_016617805.1 Bactrocera tryoni
ATACAAGGTCTGTCGCAAAAGAAACAGAACTTTTTAAATATAACTGTTTCTGGTGGCGCCACCTATTGGTGGGTATATGAAATAAAAAGTTTGATCTCTTGTTGACATTTCGTAAAAAATTTAAGACAATTGGATAACTACAATCGATGTTATCGATCAAAAAGTGACAGCAGCTTTTGGTCATCGGTCGTAAAATGCAAAGAGCAAATATTAAATTTTGTTTTAAACTTGGGAAAACGTTTACTGAAACATTTCAAATGATGAAAAAAGTTTATGGTGATCACTGATCAGTGCCTATCCCGTAGTAATGTGCATGAGTGGTTTAAGTGATTCCAAGAAGGCCGTGAGGACCTCTGTGACGATCAGAAGTCGTCTTCAGAAGTCAAAAATAAAGACAATGCTGATTTGTTTTTACGATTCCGAGGGTATTGTACACCTAGAGTTCGTCCCACCTGACCAAACGATTAATGCTGTGTTTTACCTTGATATTATGAAGCGTCTTTTGTCACGCATTCGTCGTGCTCGACCACAATACCGTGAGGCAGGGTCAATGA
>NW_024391328.1:0-1119 GCF_016617805.1 Bactrocera tryoni
AAACGCATAAAATTTGCAAAATCTCATCGGTTCTTTATTTGAAACGTTAGATTGGTTCATGACATTTACTTTTTGAAGATAATTTCATTTAAATGTTGACCGCGGCTGCGTCTTAGGTGGTCCATTCGGAAAGTCCAATTTTGGGCAACTTTTTCGAGCATTTCGGCCGGAATAGCCCGAATTATGGGTCCATTTCTTGAGATGAATTGTTCTCCGAAGTTTTCCCTCAAAATGGCCATAGAATCGCGAGCTGTGTGGCATGTAGCGCCATCTTGTTGAAACCACATGAGTCAACATTTAAATGAAATTATCTTCAAAAAGTAAATGTCATGAACCAATCTAACGTTTCAAATAAAGAACCGATGAGATTTTGCAAATTTTATGCGTTTTTTTTAAAAAAAAAGTTATCAAGCTCTTAAAAAATCACCCGATATAATGTATTGGCATGGAGTATCAAAATCAGATGGTCATGTACAGAATCGAACAGTCTGATCAGGTATCTCTTCGCACTGCTGCGCATGTATAGGATTTGCACTTGATTGGCACAAAGCGGTAGTTTGTTGATAGACTCACTCGTGAGGACAACTATATGTATATTTTATCATATCTATATATCTGGATATAACTGTGGGTATGAGTGTTTGCTCAGTGGAAATGCTCAAATTAGTCCAGCAACAACCGTGAAACTCTGTTTGTTTCTTGTTGACAATGACTGCAATAAATTCGGTTATTCATTCCTTTATATGCTCGTTATTGCTCTGGTATGGCATTGGGCATGAGCGCGTAAAAGCATGAGGCCGAATAAGGGTTTCATAAACTATAAATATTAACATATAAATGTCATTGTATTGGTTGCAAAATATTTATAATGCTTATCAAGCCGAACGTGTACGTGTGCATAAGGAAGTACTGGCGCTGTATAAATTTATTTCACAGACTAAAAGAGGTGTTGTTAATCAAATAAATTGCAGAATTTCTCTGTTCAAAGGAATGGCAAAATGCCATACCTTTATTCAATTTCGAGCTTTCCTTTTTACCCTCCTTTACTTAGAGTTAGTATTTGGCTGCACTGCTCTTTCTATTCAACACTGGATATTTATATTTAGGATATTTTCTGAC
>NW_024391329.1:0-1723 GCF_016617805.1 Bactrocera tryoni
GGGGCTATACCAGTGTGACACTTTCAAAAAAATTTTTTTTTTTTTTTTGCTTTTTTCGATAGCTTATATATTCAAAAATATCCTGTGAAATCGGCGAGGTCGTATCTTAAATAGTTTTTGAATGGCAGCGTTCAGCGACCGCTCAGAGGTGCAAACATACATACATATATCGGGTGATTTTTTAAGAGCTTGATAACTTTTTTTAAAAAAAAAACGCATAAAATTTGCAAAATCTCATCGGTTCTTTATTTGAAACGTTAGATTGGTTCATGACATTTACTTTTGAAGATAATTTCATTTAAATGTTGACCGCGGCTGCGTCTTAGGTGGTCCATTCGGAAAGTCGCAATTTTGGGCAACTTTTCGAGCATTTCGGCCGGAATAGGTCGAATTTCTTCGGAAATGTTGTCTTCAAAGCTGGAATAGTTGCTGGCTTATTTCTGTAGACTTTAGACTTGACGTAGCCCCACAAAAAATAGTCTAAAGGCGTTAAACCGCATGATCTTGGTGGCCAACTACGGGTCCATTTCTTGAGATGAATTGTTCTCCGAAGTTTTCCCTCAAAATGGCCATAGAATCGCGAGCTGTGTGGCATGTAGCGCCATCTTGTTGAAACCACATGTCAACCAAGTTCAGTTCTTCCATTTTTGGCAACAAAAAGTTTGTTAGCATCGAACGATAGCGATCGCCATTCACCGTAACGTTGCGTCCAACAGCATCTTTTTGAAAAAATGGCGCTGCTGGCATGCCACACAGCCACATCTCTATGGCCATTTTGAGGGAAAACTTCGGAGAACACCATCTCAAGAAATGGACCCGTAAGTTGGCTACCAAGATCATGCGATTTAACGCCTTAGACTATTTTTGTGGGCCATACGTCAAGTCTAAAGTCTATGAGAAATAAGCCAGCAACTATTCCAGCTTTGCGAAGACAACATTTCGAAGAAATTCGGGCTATTCCGGCCGAAATGCTCGGAAAAAGTTGCCCAAAATTGGACTTTCCGAATGGACCACCTTAGACGCAGCCGCGGTCAACATTTAAATGAAATTATCTTCAAAAAGTAAATGTCATGAACCAATCTAACGTTTCAAATAAAGAACCGATGAGATTTTGCAAATTTTATGCGTTTTTTTTTAAAAAAAAGTTATCAAGCTCTTAAAAAATCACCCGATATAAGTGAAACTTTAAACGCGTTTTTCTCGAAACGACATTTTTCAAATTTGCTGACATTATAACTCAACGAGAAATTAACCGATCGACTTCAAATTAAAACTGGATATAGTTGAATACATTTGCTATACAATAGACTACGATCTTTTGATTGGCTGAAAATTGTCAATTTGGCATTAAAAAAACGACAATTTTTTCGTAAAAAAACGATTTTTTTCAAAATGGCGCCATTTTCTTAATTTTTGATATTTTTCAAAGATCGTAGTCCATTGTATAGAAAATATATTTAAGTTTAATAAACATTTTGAATTTTTTTGTTTCAGCTACTCAATCGACCGGAATCATGCCAGCAGTTGAGGCACTTTTTTTTTTTGGCACTTCCGCAGACAGCACATTACTCCGTTATTTTTCAATATTTTTGTAAAATTTTTTTTTTTTTAATATAGCTTAAAAATATACTTTATTACGTCCATAGAACGTCGAAACATTCAATCTAGTACTTTCTTTTAAAAAAATTCACGAAAATCGCCTAATTTTTCCATGCGTCACACT
>NW_024391330.1:0-1295 GCF_016617805.1 Bactrocera tryoni
TGCATTCTCTCAGAAAGTAATTAAGCAAACCATCACTTGATCAAAATACTTGTGACATCGACAAAGTGTTGAGTACATTGTTATTAATATTTTCACACAGTGTTCTTTTTTCACTTTTTCGTGGCATTTTGTAAGATTTTAATTCTTTTTAAGTTATTTTTTAAATAAACTAAGTGGGTGCGTTTATTTAAAAAATAACTTAAAAAGAATTAAAAAAACAGAAATTTCTCTTTTAAATTAACCCTGGATTTGGTTTTTGAAATGCAACACTGACAGAAAAGTCAAAATACCTATTTACGCGGCTTTTATACGTATGAAAAAAAGGAGCGTTCCAAAAAACTAAAGCGTAAATTTTTGAACTTATAAGTTTGCACATTTATGAGTTTGGTGGAATACCCTAATTGTAAATATTTAAAATAATTGAATTTATTTCTATCCCTCTATAATTCTCTCTACTTCGCTTCCAGGGTTTCCAAACGTGGACCGCACGCGTTAAATTAGGAGTAAAACAATTCCCTCTTTCCCTTACCATGAAGATTTCCTGCTAACTTTGGAATATTTAAGTTCATACACTAGATTTTATTTACTTTTTACATTTTCACCTATTTATTTTACTTTGACAGCAATTAATACATCACAGAATGACTTTATCTACAACGTTCAAATATTTCGTTACAAATATGTTAGCCGTGTGAAAAAACAGTCAACGCTCAAATCTATGCCTGCAACGTTGAGAGTTTAACCCGGCTATTAATTAATATTCATTCAGAGATAAAGAGATCCCAACTTTCCTGTCACTGGATATGTGAGAACCGCTCACCTACTGAACTTTGACAGTTGCCTGGATTGGGTAGGTTTTGACATTTTGCAATTGGAATGACCGGAAAGGCCAGATTGAAATTATACCAAAAATATATTTGAACGGAGGAATTTGTTGCAGCCGTTCAAGATCGTTAACAAAAATTTAAAACAATGAAAATAAAAGAAAATGCGAAATTTAAATATATTTCATGAAACATTTTGCATAGAAGAATTATATTTCAATAACAAATGATTAAAAACATTTATTAAT
Organism: Bactrocera tryoni; assembly: GCF_016617805.1. Lineage (NCBI taxonomy): Eukaryota > Metazoa > Arthropoda > Insecta > Diptera > Tephritidae > Bactrocera > Bactrocera tryoni. The sequence goes on from NW_024391330.1 coordinate 1,073, forward strand.
TGAGAACTAACAGGCTTAATTCACCTCATTAAGAATTGAAAGATCAAAAGCTAGTTGTTTTAATATACCATAAAATCATAAAAAAGGATCTAAGTAGTTTCGCCATATATTAAAAGTCTAATATCTATATAAATAAAAATGAATTGTTGTTCGTTAGTCTGATTAAAACTCGAGAACGGCTGGGCCGATTGAGCTGACTTTGGTTTTAAAATGTTTGTCGTAG
>NW_024391331.1:0-1622 GCF_016617805.1 Bactrocera tryoni
TTTTGTGACACCCAGAAGGAAGCGTCGAAGACCCTATAAAGTGTATATATAAATGATCAGTATGTTGAGCTGAGTCGATTTAACCATGTCCGTCTGTCTGTCTGTCCGTCCGTCCGTCCGTCCGTCTGTATATATACGAACTAGTCCCTCAGTTTTTAAGATATCGTTTTGAAATTTTGCAAACGTCATTTTCTCTTCAAGAAGCTGCTCATTTGTCGGAACGGCCGATATCGGACCACTATAACATATAGCTGCCATACAAAACTGAACACATGGTTACTAACAGAAGTACGCCTGTAGAGCTATTTGGCTTCGGTTGCCAACCGAAATTAACGTTTTTCTTGTTTTAAAATTGGTATTATAAAACTAATGAAAATGAATTAAGTACTAGTAAAAATTTTGGAGAAAATTTGAAATTTTTGTTTTTGTGAAAAAATGTACACCTTGGAATGGTTAAAAAGCGAATCTGTTATGCAAAAATCGTATTCCGTCAATCATCCCCTTCAAATATATCATGAAAATTTCAAGCTGATCGGGGCCCAACTATGTATTTTAGAGAGATAAACGCACCGATAAACAAAACAATCCCAATTGCTTCGGGTTCTAGACAAAAGGGAACTTAGTTATTAGGGATCAACACAAGGCCCTACTCTTAATATCAGCCTACAACAATGGAAAAATTAGTTCGACAGAATGCAGACCAAAAGGAGTATTTTGGCCTTTGCCCAGTGCTTTCCTAAAACTTCAAAACTAAGAAAAATTAGGGCAGCTGTTTAAAAAAACTTAGGGTTTCACACATTAAAATAAAAAATTAAAAATAATAATAAAAGAATACTTAATTAATTAACAAATAAGAAAGATAAAAATTAATTAGTTTAAAAATAATAATTAATTAAGAAAATAATTAATTAAGAGTCAAAAAATTAATATTAATTAATTATTTAATTATTTTTATGAATTAATTATTTTTCATTTGCTTTGTAGTTGATTTTTACTAATTTGATTTTTTAATTAATTAATTAAATAAAATGTCTGATTTTATTATTTAATTATTTTTTCAAATTAGTACTATTTTAAGCTAGTAGTATTTACTTTATTTAAATTTTTTATTAATTTGATTTTTTAATTAAATAATTAAATTTTTAAATTATTTATTAATTTTAAGCTAATTATTTATTTATTCGTTTTCAAATTGATTTTTTAAATTACTTTTTTCAATAAATTACTACGTTTAACCTAATTATTTATTTATTCTTTTTTAATTCGCTTTTTATTTAATTTTTTATTCATTTGACTTTTAATTAATTAATTTCTTAATTTAAAAAAAGACGAAGTTAAATTAAAAAGCAATAAGTTTAATTAAATTAGCTTAAAATAATAATTATTTCAAAAAAATGATGAATAAAAATTAATTAATTAAGAATCAATTAATTAAAAAGTTAATTTAAAAAGAAACTAAATGAGAAGCAAATTAAAAAGTAAATAATTAGTTCAAAATGATAATTAATCAAATAAAAAATTGATTCATTAAAAATTTATTAAAAAAATTAAATAAAAAGCAAATTAAAACTAATAATAAAAAACCAATTTACTGTAAAACCTATCAGCAACACAGGGTGAGC
>NW_024391332.1:0-1946 GCF_016617805.1 Bactrocera tryoni
CGCATGCCGTACTTCGGTAGGCCGAGGGATAAGTTTAGCTGCAACTTTTGCGTTTGTTGTGAGGCGGAGAAGCTGTTGAAAAATATGCTTGTCGTGGAGTTCACTTTCATCCTTTCATCAAAATGAAATATTGCCGTTATGCTCGGCCGTGACAAGGACGTGGCACAACAAGTGGATAGTAACAGTACGGGCATATTTAGACTTCACAATATAAGTATATTTATGTAATTTTTTCCAACTTAAGGCGCAAAACTCTTAAGAAATGAACAAACTTATACCCAAAACAAAGAAGTGTTTAAGAAATTGAGGTTAACATAAGATGGACAGTCTAATATTGCCTGAACTTTCACACCGGCAGACGGACCTATCTGTTCAGCAGCTTGCCAAGTTTCTTGCAACACCTTTGATGGCATTGACTTATGGCAAAACGGAGTTGATGAGAGTTGCAACTTTCTGTGATAAATTGTATAATAGAAATTAATTTCTTGGGTGTCGGAACACAGAGCAGGATGATTTCAGAAATTTATATCACAGTGATTCTTTGTTTATATCACTTCTGATGTTTTTCTAACATTAGAAAATTGTTTATACAGTAGAGGCCCGCTAATCCGGATCAATTAAAACCGGCCCCTATCCGGAATATAAGGAAAGCCGGATTACCAAAGACATATCAGAACTATGTATTATGAAAAAATATTTATAAATTTCTGTTTGTTTATTATAACAAATAATACACATGTTCCAAAAAAACAAAAAAAACTTAAACCAATAAAGCATAAAAGCGAATGTAGTGAATAATAAACATGTGATCCGGATTAGAGAATACGGATAGAGAATGTCGGTCCGGATTACAAGGGACATAATAGAAATTTTGAGTTTTTTAACCCTGTGCGGATAACAGTGGAATCCGAATTAGGCCATGTCCGGATTAGCGGACCTCTACTGTATAATTTTCATAATAATCTAACCGGTTTTGGTACGTAGAACTCTTTATTATTATCAACTCGGAGGGTACTTATCGTATAAAGAAAATTCTTTTATTCTTAAGATCGGTCAAATAATTACATGAGATTTAAAATTTGAATAATCATTAGTTGGATAATTACTCCTCTTCTTGGCACTACGACCGTGGGTGGGACAGGACCGTGAACACAAAACTTTGCCAGCAGTCTCTATACTCATGCGGACGACATGGCGTATCCCACGCATTCGTTGGAATTCTATGCGCTTAACTTTATTTATGTCGCCGTAGAGCACTTACAGTTTCATCTTCTGCGGTACGCTTTACTCAAACGGATGAGTATGATTCAAGTGTTTTCTCAACTAGAATTGTTATCTTTTATGTTTGTGCGCTATATAAGAGTAGAAGAATAATAAGAGATCTCTCCTCCAGGAGAATACTCGAAGTGGGATTCCTAATTCAAATAGAGTTGGTTCAAATCAAGCTTCATGCCTCTTTTGGATTTAAATATGTGTCGTTAAGATACTCAAAAGATTAGAAGCATCCTACTTATCTACAATTGGTCAACTCCAACTTACAGATCTACAAAAAAAGTAAAATTCGGCCTCAGGTGGTGGGAATTATCAATCGAATTACCGAAAGTTGTAAAGAAAGAAGTGATAAATTTAATTCCGCACTCGAGTGACATTAATAGACTTCCCTAGATTTCCGAATTCACAATGGAAGTTCTACAATCCACAATTGTGCAATTAACTTGTTGCATTGCCACTGAACTCAGCTGAGTATATGACAGCATTCAAAGCGTCTTTAATGGCATGGAACAACAGCCTACCTAGCGTAAGATCAGAGAAAAGCAGAAGCTTTTCTTACGGAGAGTTATGTATGTTTTCGTCAGTTCCATTTAAGTAAACCTACGATAACATAAAGTTGATCGTTTTGACGGCCACGAAGATGCGTTACGTAGTTCTATTTAAAGGATGATCTC
>NW_024391333.1:0-1902 GCF_016617805.1 Bactrocera tryoni
AAAGACAAACATGCATATACTATATGCACAAAATTCACCTCCATTACATAACGAACCAAAGTTGGAAACCAAATTAATGTAACGTACACACATATTTGCGTATAAGCATTATCGTTAAAGTTTTACAAATTTACATGTACAGTAGAAGCCCGCTAATCCGGATCAATTAAAACCGGCCCCTATCTGGAATATAAGGAAATCCGGATTACCAAAGACATATCAGAACTATGTATTATGAAAAAATATTTATAAATTGGTTAGTTTGTTTGTTAAGTTAAGTTTGTTTATTATAACAAATAAGACACATGTTCCAAAAATACAAAAAAACTTAAACCAATAAAGCATAAAAGCGAATGTAGTGAATACGGATAGAGAATGTCGGTCCGGATTACTAGGGGCATAATAGAAATTTTGAGTTTTTTAACCCTGTCCGGATTACAGTGGAATCCGGATTAGCGGGCCTCTACTGTATACTAAAGTGCAAACCTGAACTTCACTAATTTTTTCTTTCCGCGTTATTCGTGCTGCAAAATAATATACACACACGGCATACAATTTGCCTATGCCGTTATGTACTACTGTGAAAAATTCTCATAATGCATTGGTTATTCGTGAACATATCGCCAAAAATTTAACAAATATCGTTCCGCAACCACTGTTTACGCCTGATTTACATTTGTGTAACTTCTGGCTATTCAGGAAATTCACATGACCACTCCGAGGACACCGTTTTGACTCAATTAAGGATATAAAAGCTGAATCGAACAAGGCTCTGATGGCCATCACGACGGAGGATTTTTCCAAGTGTTATGATGACTGAAAAATTCTTTGGCATAAGTGTATTGCAGCGGGAGGTAATTACTTTGAAGGAGATGAAATGGACAAAATTCACCTTTCAATTTGATTACAGTACATAGGGTACAAAATTAAATTACAATTTTAAACTTATCGAAAACAATTACAAAATTTCGAAAAACTAAGCGGAGGGGTAGATGCGAATGTTTAAATTATTAAAAATTTTTAATTTTTATAATTAAACACAAACATATTGTGCACTCATATTCAAAGGTTAAAAGTCCAAAAATATTTCGTATTCTAAGTTTATAGCTGAGAGTGACAGTCTAATTCGATACTGCACTCGATTTTTATCTTCACCGATTAAAGACAATTATGAATCTGTATTAGAAATCAAAAAAGAAAATTTGGTAATTTGTGGACACGTCTCAAAGCTGCGTTTGACGCAATTGTAGACTCTCACGAATCAGATCTACCTGAAAATTTTAAATCCTCAGCACACGCCAAATATGAATATTGCTTAGAACAGTACGAAGAAACAAAAGCTATTTTTGATCAATTGAAATGAATTAAATCAATTGCACCTACTCCACAAGAGAGAGTAGAGCTGCCAAAAATTTAAAGCCAAGAGGCGAGTTTAGGAATCCACCGCAAGGTGCCTGCATGTGACACTGAAATTTTTCATGGTGGTTATGAACAATGGCCGTCCTTGCGGGCCATGTATACAGGTGCGTACATAAACCATCCAAAATTATCACAAGCGCAAAAAATTTTATCATCTCCGATACAAAACAAAAGGTCAAGCAGGCGTAATAGTCAAACAGTTCGTTCTTAATGACGGAAATTTCAATTTTGCTTGGGAAGCTCTAAAAGCACGTTACGAGAACGAAAAAATATTAGTCGACAAAAAAGTAGAATATTAATAAAATTTCCAAAAATTCAGAAAGAAACAAGTGAAAAATTGATAAAACTTCAATCCACTGTTTCAAATTGCTTGTCGGTTCTATCAATTCAGAATATTCCCACAGATAATTTCCCAATTCTGGTAAATATATGCAGTAGGCCGGGTCTAGGGATCAAAATAAAAAACTTTGCCGAAGGAACCAT
>NW_024391334.1:0-910 GCF_016617805.1 Bactrocera tryoni
AGAAGGCATCAGATGGAATTCAAAATAGCGTTATATTGGAAGAAGGCGTGGTTGTGAACCGATTTCACCCATATTTCGTACATGTCATCAGGGTGTTAAGAAAATATTATATACCGAATTTCATTGAAATCGGTCCAGTAGTTCCTGAGATATGGTTTTTTGGTCCATAAGTGGGCGACGCCACGCCCATTTTCAATTTTTAAAAAAAGTCTGGGTGCAGCTTCCTTCTGCTATTTCTTCAGTAAAATTTAGTGTTTCTGACGTTTTTTTTGTTAGTCGGTTAACGCACTTTTAGTGATTTTCAACATAACCTTTGTATGGGAGGTGGGCGTGGTTATTATCCGATTTCTTCCATTTTTGAACTGTATATGGAAATGCCTGAAGAAAACGACTCTGTAGAGTTTGGTTGACATAGCTATAGTAGTTTCCGAGATATGTACAAAAAAACTTAGTAGGGGGGCGGGGCCACGCCCACTTTTCCAAAAACAAATTGCGTCCAAATATGCCCCTCCCTAATGCGATCCTTTGTGCCAAATTTCACTTTAATATCTTTATTTATGGCTTAGTTATGACACTTTATAGGTTTTCGGTTTCCGCCATTTTGTGGGCGTGGCAGTGGGCCGATTTTGCCCATCTTCGAACTTAACCTTCTTATGGAGCCAAGGAATACGTGTACCAAGTTTCATCATGATATCTCAATTTTTACTCAAGTTACAGCTTGCACGGACGGACGGACAGACGGACGGACGGACAGACAGACATCCGGATTTCGACTCTACTCGTCACCCTGATCACTTTGGTATATATAACCCTATATCTGACTCTTTTAGTTTTAGGACTTACAAACAACCGTTATGTGAACAAAACTATAATACTCTCGTTAGCAACATTGTTGCGAGAGTATAAAAAT
>NW_024391335.1:0-1308 GCF_016617805.1 Bactrocera tryoni
ACCTGATATCGATTGCATAATGTGAATGTACCAAAAAATCAACTCTACACCTTAATTTAGGATTGTGAAATTGTTCCATATACACTGTCGCTATTGCTGTAGGACAACTCTATGACAACTCCAATAACATCAAAACGGCTAGTTAGCATAAATATGTAAAGTTCATATCTTTACGCAACTTGATATCGATTGCTTAATGTGTATGTACCAAAAAATCAATTTTACACCTTAATTTAAGATTGTAAAATTGTTCCAAATACACTGTCGCTATTGCTATAGAACAACTCTATGACAACTCCAATAACATCAAAACGGCTAATTTGCATAAATATGTAAAGTTCATATTTTTACGCATCTTGATATCGATTGCATATTGTGTATGTATCAAAAAATCGATTCTACACCTTAATATAAGATTGTAAAATTGTTCCAAATACACTGTCGCTATTGCTATAGAACAACTCTATGACAACTCAAATAAAATCAAAACGGCTAATTTGCCTAAATATGTAAAGTTCATATTTTGACGCTACCTGATATCGACTGCATATTGTGTATGTATCAAAAAATCGATTCTACACCTTAATATAAGATTGTAAAATTGTTCCAAATACACTGTCGCTATTGCTATAGAACAACTCTATGACAACTCAAATAAAATCAAAACGGCTAATTTGCCTAAATATGTAAAGTTCATATTTTGACGCTACCTGATATCGATTGCATAATATGTATGTACCAAAAAATCAATTTTACATCTTAATTTAAGATTGTAAAATTGTTCCAAATACACTGTCGCTATTGCTATAGAACAACTTTGTGACAACTCCAATAACATCAAAACGGCTAATTTGCATAAATATGTAAAGTTCATATTTTTACGCATCTTGATACCGCTTGCATAATATGTATGTACCAAAAAATCAATTTTACGTCTTAATTTAAGATTGTTAAATTGTTCCAAATACACTGTCGCTATTGCTATAGGGCAACTCTATGACAACTCCCATAACTTCAAAAAGGGTAATTAGCATAAATATGTAAAGTTCATATTTTTACGCAACTTGATATCGATTGCTTAATGTGTATGTATCAAAAAATCAATTTTACATCTTAATTTAAGATTGTAAAATTGTTCCAAATACACTGTCGCTATTGCTATAGAACAACTTTGTGACAACTCCAATAACATCAAAACGGCTAATTTGCATAAATATGTAAAGTTCATATTTTTACGCATCTTGATATCGATTGCATAATATGTATGTACCAAAAAATCAATTTTACATCTTAATTTAAGATTGTAAA
>NW_024391336.1:0-1949 GCF_016617805.1 Bactrocera tryoni
GTGCACGAGTAGTTTCAACGTTTTCAAAGTGGTCGCGAGGATATAAATGACGATCAACATGTGGGCCAATCAAAATCCGTGATGACCGGAAATTCCATCGAAGCTGTGCGTGAATTCATCAAAACTCAGCCGAAATCATCATTGAAATTCATGGAAATGGAATTGAACATCTCCAAAACATCGATTTATCGCATTCTGACCGAACATTTGGGCTAACGAAAGGTGTGTGCACGGTTTGTTCCGCACAGATTGACTGACGACCAAAAATTGCTCAGAATCCAACATTCGAAGGACATCATTAAAGAGGTCAAAAAGGACAAAAACTTCCTTTACAATATTGTGACTGGTGACGAAACGTGGTGTTTGCAATATGATCCTGAAACGAAATGCCAGAGTGCTGAATGGAAGGCACCGGACGAGCCGAAACCCAAGAAATCGCGCATGGAGAAGTCAAAAGTGAGGACAATGCTGATTTGTTTTTATGATTCCAAGGGTATTGTCCACAAAGAATTTGTTCCACTCAGCCAAAACGTTAATGTGGTATTCTATCTTGGAGTGTTGAAACGTTTGGTGCACCGTATTCGACGTGTTCGGCCCGAATATTGCGAAGATGAAAGTCGGCGTTTGTTGCACGATAATGCGCCGTCTCATCGATCGACGCTTGTGACCGATTATTTGACCACTCCCCGTATTCACCTGATATGGCACCGTTCAACCTCTTACTTTTCGGAAAAATGCATTTGCTCATGAAAGGAAAGCGTTATGCAGACGTAGAGGCCATTCAAAAGGCTTGCACTGGCATACTGGTCAACGAGCTAAAACACTTGTTTGATATGCTTTTGGACCGTGCAAAAGGTGTATTGAAGTAAAAGGAGACTAGAAAAGTTTTCTAAATTTGCCACAACATTTTTTCTCGAAGATAGGACTAGCCAAACAATAATCGAGAAAATAAACTAATATACATAAGTCACATAGAGGGCACTTAAAAAACTTATTGCTAATAACGAATTTAAAAGCATTAATGTTAAAGATTTCCTCAGAAACGAAAGTATTGAACTACATTTCGTTAAACCGAATAACTTCACCGACAATTCTGATGTAGAATGCCTACACAATACACTAGAAGAAAAAATAATAGTATTAGGTATAGAAAATAAAAATTCAAGAATGGTATAATAACAGTTACCACTCAGTTATAAAAGAAAATCCCTTTAATATGGAAGAAGGTAAGTGCAACAAGAACACAATCTATGAAAGAATATTTAACTAAAAGTCTTAGCGAATAAATAAGAGTATTGAAAACAGAGAACAATATGTGGAAGGAAGAAATATAGGTTACGTAAAGAATTATAAAAGTGTTACGCATAGTGAACAACCGAAGTTTATAAAAAAATCTAAATGTTATACATTTAAACAACGTTAAACGGAAATACAAAGTTGCAGAGACAACGGATCCTGAAACTTTTAATCCTGACAACAATTTGGACCCTGGGGCTGGGACAAGTAACCGTAGATAAAATATTAACCAATAAAGAATATATATAGAGATACAAACAGGCGATGCTGATATAGTTAAGTCATATATAAGAATACTACATGTATTAAATCCACAAGAAATATCAGAATTACTAAATGAAATAGAATCGAATATAAAATCGGCACATTTACAAGTAGGACAGACAACACTAAACATGCAAATTAAATTTATTGGAACTAAAAAAAACACAATCACATCCCATAGACAAAAAAGAGGCCTACTAAATGCAGTAGGGAGCGTACAGAAATGGCTTTAGGGTACCATAAACCATAATGACAGACAAAACCTCGAGCAATACCTCAACATTATCGACATAATAATATGTATTATTTTTGCTATCAAAATTCCAACTGAATCAGTAACACACATCTACATATATTACTACCGCTAGGAGACAGTAGCGACTTTAAGT
>NW_024391337.1:0-796 GCF_016617805.1 Bactrocera tryoni
ACTTGGTCCTTCCAACGGAGTGGAGGTCTTCCTCTTCCTCTGCTTCCCCCGGCGGGTATTGCGTCGAATGCTTTCAGAGCTGGAGTGTTTTCGTCCATCCGGACAACATGACCTAGCCAGCGTAGCCGCTGTCTTTTAATTCGCTGAACTATGTCGATGTCGTCGTATATCTCGTACAGCTCATCGTTCCATCGAATGCGATATTCGCCGTGGCCAACGCGCAAAGGACCATAAATCTTTCGCAGAACTTTTCTCTCGAAAACTCGCAACGTCGACTCATCAGTTGTTGACATCGTCCAAGCCTCTGCACCATATAGCAGGACGGGAATTATGAGTGACTTATAGAGTTTGGTTTTTGTTTGTCGAGAGAGGACTTTGCTTCTCAATTGCCTACTCAGTCCGAAGTAGCACCATGACCTAGCCAGCGTAGCCGCTGTCTTTTAATTCGCTGAACTATGTCGATGTCGTCGTATATCTCGTACAGCTCATCGTTCCATCGAATGCGGTATTCGCCGTGGCTAACGCGCAAAGGACCATAAATCTTTCGCAGAACTTTTCTCTCGAAAACTCGCAACGTCGACTCATCAGTTGTTGACATCGTCCAAGCCTCTGCACCATATAGCAGGACGGGAATTATGAGCGACTTATAGAGTTTGGTTTTTGTTTGTCGAGAGAGGACTTTGCTTCTCAATTGCCTACTCAGTCCGAAGTAGCACCTGTTGGCAAGAGTTATCCTGCGTTGGATTTCTAGGCTGACATTGTTGGTGGTGTTTACGCTGGTTCCTAGATAGACGAA
>NW_024391337.1:806-4931 GCF_016617805.1 Bactrocera tryoni
TTACGCTGGTTCCAAGATAGACGAAATTATCTACGACTTCATAGTTATGACTGTCAACAGTGACGTGAGAGCCAAGTCGCGAGTGCGACGACTGTTTGTTTGATGACAGGAGATATTTCGTCTTGCCCTCGTTCACTGCCAGACCCATTTTCTGTGCTTCCTTGTCCAGCCTGGAGAAAGCAGAACTAACGGCGCGGGTGTTGAGGCCGATGATATCAATATCATCGGCATTACGCCAACAACTGTACACTCTTATAGAAGATGGTGCCTTCTCTGTTCAGTTCTGCAGCTCGAACTATTTTCTCCAAAAGCAGGTTGAAGAAGTCGCACGATAGGGAGTCGCCTTGTCTGAAACCTCGTTTGGTATCGAACGGCTCGGAGAGGTCCTTCCCGATCCTGACGGAGCTTTTGGTGGTACTCAACGTCAGTTTACACAGCCGTATTAGTTTTGCGGGGATACCAAATTCAGACATCGCGGCATAAAGGCAGCTCCTTTTCGTGCTGTCGATCCAGCTTTGAAATTGACGAAGATATGACGTGTGTCGATTCTCTTTTCACGGGTCTTTGCCGAGATTTGGCGCATGGTGAATATCTGGTCGGTTGCTGATTTTCCAGGTCTAAAGCCACACTGATAAAGTCCAATCAGTTTGTTGACGGTGGACTTTAATCCTTCACACAATACGCTCGACAGAACCTTATATGCGATGTTGAAGAGGGTTATCCCGCGGTAGTTGGCGCAGATTGTGGAGTCTCCCTTTTGTGGATTGAGCATAGGACACTTAAATTCCAATCGTTGGCCATGCTTTCGTCCGACCATATTTTACAAAGCATGCATCAGCACCTTATCAGTTCTTCGCCGCCGTGTTTGAATAGCTCGGCCGGCAATCCGTCGCCCCTGCCGCTTTGTTGTTCTTCAGGCGGGCAATTGCTATTCGAACTTCTTCATGGTCGGTTGAGGGAACGTCTGCTCCATCGTCATCGATTGGGGAATAGGGCTCGCCTTCTGCTGGCGTTGTGCGTTCACTGCCATTCAGCAGGCTGGAGAAGTGTTCCCTCCATAATTTAAGTATGCTCTGGGCATCGGTCACCAGATCACCTTTGGGGGTTCTACAAGAGTACGCTCCGGTCTTGAAACCTTCCGTAAGCCGCCGCATTTTTTCGTAGAATTTTCGAGCATTACCCCTGTCGGAGCAGCTTATCAGCTCTTCGTACTCACACATTTCAGCCGCTTTCTTCTTCTGTCTACAAATGCGTCTCGCTTCCCTCTTCAACTCTCGGTATCTATCATCCCGCGTGTAGTGGTCGATCGTAACGTTGAGGTAAACGTATTTTCTCTCCGCTGCGACGCTCCTCGTCGTACAGCTTACGCGATTATAGCCGAGTTAACAACAGCGCGCCAGTCGTTTCTTCTTTTCGCTACGTGGCGCCAATTGGATATTCCAAGCGAAGCCAGGTCCTTCTCCACTTGGTCCTTCCAACGGAGTGGGGGTCTTCCTCTTCCTCTGCTTCCCCCAGCGGGTACTGCGTCGAATACTTTCAGAGCTGGAGTGTTTTCATCCATCCGGAAGTTCTTCGCCGCCCTGTTTGAATAGCTCGGCCGGCAATCCATCGGCCCCCGCCGCTTTGTTGTTCTTTTTGTTGTTTTGAGTTAATATTTTAACTAAAACACGTAGTTTTTTCTCTTTAGATGATCCGGTAGGGAGTTATACTGCCAACGCGGACGCATCTTTTTCCGATGGGTCACTGGAAATGGCTGAGCAGTGGCCGACTTTTAAATATTTTTTTGAAAAATTCCAGAATATCTTTGATAATAGTGTATGTTTGTAACAGTAAGAACTTCTAATCAAATATTTAATTTTTTATCTAGTATTTGTTGAAAAAGGGCTGGTTTTTGTTCGATCAGTTGAAAAAATAGTTTTTTTCCAGGCAGTCACCATTTCGGAGAAAAAAGTTTTAATTTTTCCGAAGAACCGGACATAGCGACATTATTGTGGATTAATATTTTGTATGGTTTCAGATTGCTGGAAAGTTTGCAATTGAGGGTATGGTCACGTTCCAATTTTAGGAGATCCCCCATTTAATCAGCTGCAAATTTTTAACGGTTTGAATTCTTTGATTTTTTTCTATACTATCTTTATTGCAAAATATGAACTGTTTTTTTTTAACGACACTTCAAAAATTCCATGGAAATCATGTGTCCAGACTAGAATACCCCCTTAATTTGGAATGTTTTACTTCAAAATGGTAAATTAGAAATTAAATATAAGTACATGAGGTGTATTAGAAAAAAAAAATAAGAAGAATTTTAGGTTTATTCAAACCATTAATAGAAGAATAAAAAAATTTAATTAAAAAAAATCGAGTTTGTGTGATTATTTTATGCAAAAATACATAATAATGGAAATGTATGCCATTTACAAGCACTCAAATTGAATATCTGTAAATTTTCATTTAATTTGGGCTTTTATATCCTATAGCCCATATACTTGCAAAGAAAATTTAAAATTCTTAAAAATCTTTAAATTTATTATCCCCTTATGGAATTAATATAATGCTAATCTACATGCCTCCGTGCAATTTAAGCATATTTAATTCTCTATAAATGAATAAAGCAACAAACTATATTTTACATGTACAACAAGCCAGATATCGTATTTTCGCCTTAAAAAACACAGCCAAAACTCCATCACCACTTTGTTGCAGAAAATCATACAGAAATGTGAAATGAATTTGAAGCACCAACTATTTTCATTGCTAATATACACTTTGTATGCGCATATGTATATATGTATGCCAGTTCTTATGTTAGCAGTTTTATGGCAGCAAAACATGGCCCACTAATGCCACTGAACCGAGAGAGTACTAGCAACCAGCAACAATAGCGTAGACAAGCAGAACAGTTACTAAGATACAACAAGTACATAGTTGTATGAACAGTGGCAAGAACAGCAAGCGTTAATAATACTCAGGAACATTTGTGGCAGCAACATCTACAACGAATATCTTTGAGATACTAAAATGCATGTTCGCATGTTGCCAACACGCGACTATCAACGACCAGCAGAAACACAAGCAAAAAGAGGCAATCATCTCACGTACACAAGCAAACGCATAAATGCATGTAAATATGTATGTATGAAGCAAGCTAAGAGATACAGATACTCAGGCTTGAGTATGCGTTACTAGAAAAGCAGAAAGAGAGCCTGAGAACGCGCGCGGCCAACGGAGGGGAAATGCTTCGGTGCCGACAAGAAAGCAGCAAAACAGACAGGCAGTGAAGGAACCAAGCGCTTCAACGGTATGGTGCAAACGAGACAGCAAGCGTGTATTGCAGAAGGGGAGGTGTTGCCCTTAAGGCACTGTAGATGCTGAGTATCTTATGGTTGGCATTGAGTATCTGATTGCATGGCAGTGATTCTCTGCAGCAACACACCTGAGCGTATTTACACGTACATTAAGGTGAGTGTGTGTTTGTTTGTAATTGTAAAGGTGTGTTCGGCAACCGTGTGAAGCAGCTGCATTTGATTCCAGCGTCTCGTACATACATACATAAAATAATTGTGGAGTGAGATACATATTTGGATTTGTTTTGTAGTCAGTTTTTCTCTCGCTTATTTATTATTATCTGTGGACAACTTTTTCCATGTAAAACGCATAGGTACAACTACAACACAGTAGTACAACGCATATTCAACTTATGTATGTAGTACATTGGGAACATGGCGCACATAGCTTTAGCAGGATTACAATATATTTATCTTGGAATATGTGTATTAAATATGCTACATGGTGGTCTAGAGTATCAAACCCCGAAGGAATCTGATTGTATAAGCTTTTGGAACATGATTCTTTTACTCTGAACAAAATCCCTTTTAAGTTTCTCATCGATTATAAATATGATTATTCATACGTAGATTATTTGTAAATTAAAATAATCCATGTTGCTGGTACTCCAATGAAATTTTGCACACGTCCTTTCAACCACAAGAAGCTGATCTTTGGTTGAAATAACAGATATTATTCACTATTGGATATACAAGCTGTCATACAATCAGTCAAAATCAAATTATTCTGAAGCTTGTGATATCGGTGACATTTGGCCACTTCCCACACATCGCATCAATC
>NW_024391338.1:0-2285 GCF_016617805.1 Bactrocera tryoni
ACTCTTCTTCTAACGAAAACTTCTTTGGAGAGACTGATGAACTGGTACATAACGGGGCATCTCGACAGGATAAAATCTATGTCTTACTAACTGTATTGCCGTGCCTATTGCCTGTGGAGACTCCATTGTCGTGCCTATTGCCTGTGGAGACTATTGCTTACAATATATCGCAAACTAATTCGTATGCCATATATCGTAAGCTATAAGCTGTCACTTCAGCAGTTTGACAGCGCAGTTTTCATTTCTATGAAAATTTCGAAGAGGCAACATATCCCATTTGCACATATGCCGACGGCATTTTCATTTCGGTAATATGAAAATTAGAAGAGCGAGTATTAAGACGGTTGTGTTATATTATAAAAATAAAGTACATTTTCAAAATAACATTTTTCCAAAAAATTAATATTTAGTTTAATATTGTTAATTTACTGAAAATTATGCAAATTGGTTGGGATAAGCTGAAATCCTAAATTTAATAAACTTATAATAGCCAAAATGTATATAGAAACGATGTTGAACTTTTACTCCTTTCAAGTGTCTTTATTCAACTAACTCTTTACAAAAATTCTTATTAGCTAAAACCTTAACTATTTTAAAGTAATATTAATGAGTGTAGGAGAGAGTAGAGGTAATAATGTATGTTCGGGAATATGTTGTATGTATGTTTAGTGTGGGGGCGAACGTGTGAGTGTAGAGTGGGAGAAAGTATGTAAAGTGTGAGTGGGAGTAGTTTAAATAAGAGCAAGCATAGGTAATTAAATATAAGAGTAAGACTACGTTAGAATCAAGAGTACGATTAGAATAAGAATAGGTAAAGTATATAGAGCTATTATATAACTATATATTATCAAAATATCATTGCTCATTTTAAATTTATTATTTTAATTGTATTTGTAATTTAACAAGTTTGATTAAATTTTGAGAATTTGCAAACTTCAAATCATTACCGGCCGCTTCTTAAAACAAATAATTTTCAAACCAATGTTGCGGCTTATAAAAAACACACTTCAACTAAATATAAATTGTATGCTAATTATTATATAGCAGTCCAAAAACATGAATTCTTATTTTCCTAGAAATACATTTGTAAAAAAGGATCTTTCTCCTTTTCGTATTACCTTATTTTTCCCAGAAATACATTTGTAAAAGGATCGTAATCCTTTTTTTATTTTCCTCATAAAAGATTTAAGGAGTTCAAGAGCTCAAAACATGCGCTACATCAGCTCGAACCTACCTACCCTACGCCTTTGCGCAAATGATAATCTTATGATAACAAATGCCCACATACAGATTTAGCAATGGCAATAGCAATAGAATTGACAGTTAGCAAAACATAGATTTTATCCTGTCGAGATGCCCCGTAAGGAGGCATTCCGAGGGATTATCTATCATGATCGCAAAATGCTTATTGTAAAGGCAAGTCAGCAAATACTCGCCTTGCATCTACTGCTTCATGGCTGGAGGAGGCTATTAGAGTTGCAGCAGAGATCTTTCTTGATATTGAGGGAGTTTTCAACAACGTTACTGCTCTGACGGTCTTGGGTGAGACAGAGCATTGGAAACGGAATGAGGCAACCCGCGGGTGCATTTAGGAGGTACCTCACAAGGTGGAGCTCTCTCTCCTCTTCTATAGATCCTGGTCGTTAACGACCTGCTTAAAAAACTTGATGATCGCGACTGCCGTGATGGCGATTGCCTATGCCGACGATGTGTACTTGTAGTCAAAGAAAAATACATGAATATCGTGTACGAGTTGACGCAGAGGGCTATTTCACAGCGTTGGCAAATTGGTGGTTGAAGTGGTCTCACCAACAACCTAAGTAAAAGCGAGGGCTTTATTTACTAGAAGATACAAATTCTGACGGCACCAAGGCTGAAAATTGAGACTCATTCTGCAACTACTGATATTATTTCATTGTAGGCTCATTGTGGAGGTTTTTAGGAAAGCTGAATATCGAAAAGAGAGCAATAAGGGTGTTGATAGCTCCGCTGTAGAGAAGTTGACAAGAGGTGAGGGCTTCACCTAAAGTGGTTATCTGCCTTCATGACACCATAGTAAACCTATAATGCCTGCCACACACTTGCAAGAAGCTCGAGAGCGTTCAACGAGTGCCGTGCTCATCAGCATTTTGGTTCACTCCAACCATGGAACCTAACGTCTTTTGAACATTTTGTCAGTAGCATTGTGAAAAGAAGAAGAAACTGACGCGCTGTTGTTAACTCGGCTATAACCGCGTTAGCGGTGTCTACGCCAGTAAAGAAGAAGAATACAGACAATGTATTGA
>NW_024391339.1:0-1795 GCF_016617805.1 Bactrocera tryoni
TTGTTGTACTTCGTTCAGTTACGTATTGCTCTGTTTGTATTGTTTAACACTTTATTCTTTGGTTATTGCTATAGCCTATAGGTATATTATATCGGGTGATTTTTTAAGAGCTTGATAACTTTTTAAAAAAAAAAAACGCATAAAATTTGCAAAATCTCATCGGTTCTTAATTTGAAACGTTAGATTGGTTCATGACATTTACTTTTTGAAGATAATTTCATTTAAATGTTGACCGCGGCTGCGTCTTAGGTGGTCCATTCGGAAAGTCCAATTCTTTGGGCAACTTTTTTCGAGCATTTCGGCCGGAATAGCCCGAATTTCTTCGGAAATGTTGGTCTTCCAAAAGCTGGAATAGTTGCTGGCTTATTTCTGTAGACTTTAGACTTGACGTAGCTACGTAAATAAGCAAAATTGCCGCATTTGGGGTGAAGAGCAACCAGAAGCCGTTCAAGAACCGCCCATGCATCCCGAAAAATGCACTGTTTGGTGTGGTTTGTACGCTGGTGGAATCATTGGACCGTATTTTTTCAAAGATGCTGTTGGACGCAACGTTACGGTGAATGGCGATCGCTATCGTTCGATGCTAACAAACTTTTTGTTGCCAAAATGGAAGAACTGAACTTGGTTGACATGTGGTTTCAACAAGATGGCGCTACATGCCACACAGCTCGCGATTCTATGGCCATTTTGAGGGAAAACTTCGGAGAACACCATCTCAAGAAATGGACCCGTAAGTTGGCCACCAAGATCATGCGATTTAACGCCTTTAGACTATTTTTTGTGGGGCTACGTCAAGTCTAAAGTCTACAGAAATAAGCCAGCAACTATTCCAGCTTTGGAAGACAACATTTCCGAAGAAATTCGGGCTATTCCGGCCGAAATGCTCGAAAAGTTGCCCAAAATTGGACTCTTCCGAATGGACCACCCAAGACGCAGCCGCGGTCAACATTTAAATGAAATTATCTTCAAAAAGTAAATGTCATGAACCAATCTAACGTTTCAAATAAAGAACCGATGAGATTTTGCAAATTTTATGCGTTTTTTTTTTAAAAAAAGTTATCAAGCTCTTAAAAAAACACCCGATATATTGATTGCATATACCATCTTTTTTTTACAAATTTGGGGTTTGCTTACATTATATTAAATCGTTAGTGTGTCAAATTATAATTAACTGATAATTAAAAATATGCCGAAAAGGAAATGCTTCGAGAGTAAAATTCTTCGTTAAAAAATGCATCGGTATTAAAAAACTCGGCTATAACCGTGTAAGCGGCTACGCCAATAACGAACAGGAATTTTAAAAAACAATTGAAGTGTAAATCGGTATAAATATGGGGCAATAGGTGTGACACCGTCTATTTTTAGATGAAATCCCATATTTCAGCTACTACACGACCAATATAAACCAGATCATCAGCAGCCACGAAGCATACATTACAACACAACATTTAATTTAATCTGCTTCTTTTACTTGGCAATAGAGGAAACAATGATCAACAAAGGTATTGAAATAAAAAATATACACAAATAGTATTCAAGGTGTGGTGCTTCTCATCGAAAATTTTTTGAAATCATAACTCATAACTTATCAAACTTGCTAATACCGAATATGCCTTTGAATCACTTTTTACTGAAAATATTGGTTTATCTGCGAGATACCTTAATGAACTTCAGAGCCTTTTTTCGATAATTTTGTGCTCTGGTGCCAAATTTGCATAAAACGGGTTAATACTTTCTCTAGCCTCCAAATACCTAATATAAGGATTTCCAAAAGTCGGTTTGATGACGACCAATG
>NW_024391340.1:0-1059 GCF_016617805.1 Bactrocera tryoni
CGCAACAAAGTTGCTAAGGAGAGTATTATAGTTTTGTTCACATAACGGTTGTTTGTAAGTCCTAAAACTAAAAGAGTCAGATATAGGGTTATATATACCAAAGTGATCAGGGCGACGAGTAGAGTCGAAATCCGGATGTCTGTCTGTCCGTCCGTCTGTCCGTCCGTCCGTGCAAGCTGTAACTTGAGTAAAAATTGAGATATCATGATGAAACTTGGTACACGTATTCCTTGGCTCCATAAGAAGGTTAAGTTCGAAGATGGGCAAAATCGGCCCACTGCCACGCCCACAAAATGGCGGAAACCGAAAACCTATAAAGTGTCATAACTAAGCCATAAATAAAGATATTAAAGTAAAATTTGGCACAGAGGATCGCATTAGGGAGGGGCATATTTGGACGTAATTTTTTTGGAAAAGTGGGCGTGGCCCCGCCCCCTACTAAGTTTTTTGTACATATCTCGGAAACTATTATAGCTATGTCAACCAAACTCTACAGAGTCGTTTTCTTCAGGTATTTCCATATACAGTTCAAAAATGGAAGAAATCGGATAATAACCACGCCCACCCCCCATACAAAGGTTATGTTGAAAATCACTAAAAGTGCGTTAACCGACTAACAAAAAACGTCAGAAACACAAAATTTTATGGAAGAAATTGCAGAAGGAAGCTTCACCCAGGCGTTTTTTAAAAATTGAAAATGGGCGTGGCCTCGCCCACTTATGGACCAAAAACCATACCTCAGGAACTACTAGACCGATTTCAATGAAATTTGGTATATAATAATTTCTTAACACCCTGATGACATGTACAAAATATAGGTGAAATCGGTTCACAACCACGCCTTCTTCCAATATAACGCTATTTTGAATTCCATCTGATGCCTTCTCTGTATAATACGAGTACATACATTAGGAACCAATGATGATAGCGGAATAAAACTTTACAAAAATACGGTATTTGAAAATATGTAAATGACGTATAATGAAATCTCGATTATCACTTTATCATGCGAGAGTATAAAATGTTCGGTGACACCCGAATTTAGCCCTTCGTTACTTG
>NW_024391341.1:0-990 GCF_016617805.1 Bactrocera tryoni
ACTCTCGCAACAATGTTGCTAAGGAGAGTATTATAGTTTTGTTCACATAACGGTTGTTTGTAAGTCCTAAAACTAAAAGAGTCAGATATAGGGTTATGTATACCAAAGTGATCAGGGCGACGAGTAGAGTTGAAATCCGGATGTCTGTCTGTCCGTCCGTCCGTGCAAGCTGTAACTTGAGTAAAAAATTGAGATATCATGATGAAACTTGGTACACGTATTTCTTGGCTCCATAAGAAGGTTAAGTTCGAAGATGGGCAAAATCGGCCCACTGCCACGCCCACAAAATGGCGGAAACCGAAAAACTATAAAGTGTCATAACTAAGCCATAACTAGGGAGGGCATATTTGGACGTAATTTTTTTGGAAAAGTGGGCGTGGGCCCGCCCCATACTAAGTATTTTGTACATATCTCGGAAACTACTGTAGCTATATCAACCAAACTCTATAGAGTCGCTTTCTTCAGGCATTTCCATATACAGTTAAAAAATGGAAGAAATCGGATAATAACCACACCCACCTCCCATACAAAGGTTATGTCGAAAATCGCTAAAAGTGCGTTAACCGACTAACAAAAAACGTCAGAAACACTAAATTTTACGAAAGAAATGGCAGAAGGAAGCTGCACCCAGGCTTTTTTTAAAAATTGAAAATGGGCGTGGCGTCGCCCACTTATGAACCAAAACCCATATCACCAGAACTACTAGACCGATTTCAATGAAATTCGGTATATAATATTTTCTTAACACCCTGATGACATGTACGAAATATGAGTGAAATCGGTTCTCAACCACGCCTTCTCCCAATATAACGCTATTTTGAATTCCATCTGATGCCTTCTCTGTATAATATATGTATACATTAGGAACGAATGATGATAGCGGAATTTGAAAAATTTGTAAATGACGGATAATGAAATCTCGATTATCACTTTATCATGCGAGAGTATAAAATGTTCGGTGACACCCGAACTTAGCCCTTCCTTACTTGT
>NW_024391342.1:0-1185 GCF_016617805.1 Bactrocera tryoni
TAACTTTGTAAACGCTCTAGCGGCTAAGGTGTTCGACGCAGGTGAGTCAAATAAATAACATCGGTTGGATAATTTACAGAGCTTTTAGGAAGGCTCATAAGTTATTCTCTACCCCTACCAGTAGTGTGGCAATAGTGTTCACAAACAAATGTAGCTTTTTGAGAAAATCACATTTTTCTTTTAACTTTGTAAACGCTCTAGCGGCTAAGGTGTTCGACGCAAGTGAGTCAAATAAATAACATCGGTTAGATAATTTAAAGAGCTTTTAGGAAGGTTTCTAACCTATTCTCTACCCCTACCAGGAGCGAGGCAATAGTGTTCGCAAACAAATGTAGTTTTTTGAGAAAATCACATTTTTGTTTCAACCTTGTAAACGCTCTAGCGGCTAAAGTATTCGAAGCAGGTGGGTCAAATAAATTGCATCGGTTAGATTATTTAAAGAACTTTTAGGAAAAGCCTTCAACCTATTCTCTATCCCTACCAGGAGCGTGGCAATAGTGTTCACAATCAAATGTAGTGTTTTGAGCAAAATCACATTTTTGTTTCAACTTTGTTAACGCTCTAGCGGCTAAAGTATTCGACGAAGGTGGGTCCAATAAATAGCATCGGTTAGATAAGTTAAGGAGCTTTTAGAAAAGCCTTCAACCTATTCTCTATCCCTACCAGGAGCGTGGCAATAGTGTTCACAATCAAATGTAGTGTTTTGAGCAAAATCACATTTTTGTTTCAACTTTGTAAACGCTCTAGCGGCTAAAGTATTCGACGTATGTGCGTCAAGTAAAGAGCATAGGTTAGATAATTTAAGGGGCTTTTAGAAAAGCCTTCAACCTATTCTCTATCCCTACCAGGAGCGTGGCAATAGTGTTCACAATCAAATGTAGTGTTTTGAGAAAAATCGCATTTTTGTTTCAACATTGTAATCGCTCTAGCGGCTAAAGTATTCGACGTAGGTGGGTCAAATAAATAGCATCGGTTAGATAAGTTAAGGAGCTTTTAGAAAAGCCTTCAACCTATTCTCTATCCCTACCAGGAGCGTGGCAATAGTGTTCACAATCAAATGTAGTGTTTTGAGCAAAATCACATTTTTGTTTCAACTTTGTTAACGCTCTAGCGGCTAAAGTATTCGACGAAAAGCCCTCAACTTATCCTCTATTCCTACCAGGAGCGTGGCAATAGCGTTCACAA
>NW_024391343.1:0-2952 GCF_016617805.1 Bactrocera tryoni
ATCTATAGGCATCTGATGAACGACACAATCCTCATTAAAGAAAGATTCATCAACTTTGATGTCGTACAGTTGATACAATGGACTCGGTACTAAGCATCTTAGCCATATTTTAATATTTCTCTTGTTTATTATACCTGTCAAGTAGCTTGATCGATGAATTTTTTTTCTCTTGATATGAACGTAAACACAGTGATCGTCGTCAATGTTCCTGGGCAAGTGATTGACCATTGTATTGACATCCACTGGAACATTGATCACCTGCCCCAAAATTCCGAATTGTCCATGCACATGACGCAATCTGCGAATTTGCATAAATGGAATTCTAGGAGAAATGAGTCTCTCGGACACTAAATCTAACTTCGGAAGATGTGCAGGGATCGGGGGATGTACAAAGCCATTCAATTTCGACAATGTTGGAATTTTGTCTCTCCTCAAAACCAGGCGACAGCTGGTGCATGCCAGCTCATTATTACTTCTGAATTCTGGAAATTTTTGTTTATACGAATTTCATTTTCAACGGATAGAGTCGTCAAGTCATTTTTAAACCATAATATATCACATACACAACACGTAGAACCGAATGGATTATTTATAAAATCATGGTGAAAGTTCTTATGTGCAGTTTTAAACCTATTAAAGTCTGAATATTGTAATCGATCACCACTATGTACATCACAATCAGGAGGAGGATGAGTCGAAGTCGTTGCTAATAGTTCATTCTCTGGATTATTTACATTATCGTCCACACTGTCACGTAAGAGGTTAGCACGTGTTTGCCTCCGTTCCCTGCTATCTCGTTCAATTTCAGTTCTACTTTTTTTCCGTTTTCTATTCTGATCAATTCCTTCACTCGCCCGTTTTTTCTCCGCCACGTTTTTGTCCTTTCTGCACCCGACTTCGGCATATTTGCACAAAACTCTCGACTTAAGTAATGAAGACACGCACGAAAACAAAATACGTTGCTTCTGATCACTGTGTTAGAAACCAACAGCTGTTTTCCGCGATCGCGACGCCGCCTGAACGCAGAGAATGACATGAAAGACAGAAAGTCTTCCGTCTCATTCTCGCACGATACACGAAGGCCTCTCACTCTCGCCGGATAGACGAGACGTAAGGTAGTCCGTCTCACTCTCGCTCGATTCCCGGAGGCCTCTCACTCTTACTTACTACGTTAGAGCGAGCGTCACCAAAAAGGTTGCCGATCGAGATTTCAAAACCCTCCCATAAGAAGGTTTCACTTCAAAAAATGCAAAGTTGTCGCTTGTATGCCCTGAGATATGGCTTTTTCACCTAAACGTGGTTGATACCACGACCATCGTCTTACTTTGACCCTGGGTCCTATAGAGCCTTTTCATACTATTTCGGGTGGAAAATTTATTGTCTCTGACGTATTTATTTACTATCGTGCTTTTAATAGTTTTTAACAGTACCGTTATATGGAGAGTGGAGGGGGTTATCATGTGATTTCATCCACTTGTACAGATTCCTTAGGGATGGTTAAGGGGTTTTTCGTTATTATAGCTTGAATGGTTTGGGAGATATGAATATTAAACCTCTTAGAGGGCGGGCAACGTCCACCCCTGTGTCAAATTACAGTTCTATATCTTAATTTATTGCTTAGTTAATGCTCTTTATAGGTTGCGTTTTGTGGGTGTGTGATATCTTCGGACCACCCATCTACGAATTCATCCGCCTTTTTCAAGAAACACGTGCACCAAGCTTCTTTAGTATATCTCAATCTCAAGTTATTGCTAGCACAGACGAACAGACAGATAGTTACACGGATTTCAACACGTTTTACCATCCTGATCACTTATTTTTACTGATTTTTTCAGAGATTCCCGATATAGGAGATCCCACGCATAGTACGACCATCACATCGTATTACGGGATGAAAATAATTTTTATATAAAATTTGTTAAATTAAAATATTAATTTCGAGGAGGTTGCCTGGAAATTGCGATGCTAAGTGTAATTAATTCATAATTAAAAAAAAGATTTTTTTTTAACATTACACCCACTCTCTTACGCAATAAGCAGTAGACTAATCGAAAGCATATATATAGCTTGTAGAATATGAAAATACTGGGTTGCCTTCTTTTTCCCGGTGCAATTATTGGGTTGCGAGGTAAATACAGGTAACTTAAAAATAGTGATTTGCACCCATCGACTTACGCGATAAACCTTATATCAAAATTAAGATAATTTTATTGCGAGTATAATGATATAAGGTTAGGTTAGGATTTTTATTAAAAGTTTTGACTCAAATACTATACCACCGTGCTGGATATCACTTAAACAAAAAACTTTAAGAACAATTTTTGTGAATTCTAACCAAACGCCTTTAACAGTACAAAGATATTGCTGAAATGACAGAAAAAAGAAAAATAGTGACGACGAATGTTCAGAACTTGAAGATGCCAGTTTTTCTTCGGATGAATCAGATTTTGAATAATGTAAATTAATTAAAAATATTTTTAATCACTATGTTATTGTATTTATAACAAATGGCACTGAATACGTTCCTCGGACGTATCTTTAAGCACACCAATTTTTTCGCAGGCAACCTTATATCATTATACTCGCAATAAAAATTATCTTAATTTTTGATATAAGGTTTATCGCGTAAGTCGATAGGTGCAAATCACTATTTTTAAGTTACCTGTATGTACCTGCATCCCAATAATTGTACCGGGAAAAGAAGGCAACCCAGTGTTTGCATATTCTACAAGCTATATGCTTTCGATTAGTCTACTGCTTATTGCGTAAGAGAGTTGGGTGTAATGTTAAAAAAAAATCTTTTTTTAATTACGAATTAATTACTTAGCATCACAATTTCCAGGCAACCTCCTCGAAATTAATATTTTAATTTAACAAATTTTATATAAAAATTATTTTCATCCCGTAATACGATGGGTGATGAGTCGTGCTATGGTGGGGATCTTAGACTAA
>NW_024391344.1:0-644 GCF_016617805.1 Bactrocera tryoni
GTGAACGTGGATTTAGTGCTGTGACAACACTGCTTACTAAAAATAGAAATCGTTTGCTTGTTACCGAACGTGGTGACTTGCGACTGTTCTTGAGTATATTGGAACCTGATATTAAAAAAATTATTATACAGCATCAGATTCATCCTTGTTTTAATATTATAAAGTTGTGTTTCAATAATCATTCTTATTGGCAGGTGGAGCCCGTAAGAGTTAACTTGAGACCTAAGCGCCATTGCATGTTCTTCTTCTTCTTAATTGGCGTAGACACCGCTTACGCGATTATAGCCGAGTTAACAACAGCGCTCCAGTCGTTTCTTCTTTTCGCTGCGTGGCGCCAATTGGATATTCCAAGCGAAGCCAGGTCCTTCTCCACTTGGTCCTTCCAACGGAGTGGAGGTCTTTCTCTTCCTCTGCTTCCCCCGGCGGGTACTGCGTCGAATACTTTCAGAGCTGGAGTGTTTCATCCATCCGGACAACATGACCTAGCCAGCGTAGCCGCTGTCTTTTAATTCGCTGAACTATGTCAATGTCGTCGTATATCTCGTACAGCTCATCGTTCCATCGAATGCGATATTCGCCGTAGCCAACGCGCAAAGGACCATAAATCTTTCGCAGAACTTTTCTCTCGAAAACTCGCAACGTCG
>NW_024391345.1:0-1909 GCF_016617805.1 Bactrocera tryoni
TGTGTACATGCAAGAAAAGTCGGTTTTATACCTAAATGTAAAATTATGGAATTTTTTCCAAATGCACTGCCGTTATGGTCTTATGTCAACTTGAGTAAGATGATAAGGGTTAATTAACTTTAATATCTGAATTTAATAATTTGAAACAACTTGATATGGAAATTGTTAATGTGTACATGCAACAAAGTCGGTTTTATACCTAAATGTAAAATTAAGAAATTTTTTCCAAATGCACTGCCGTTATGGTCTTATGTCAACTTGAGTAAGATGATAAGGGTTAATTAACTTTAATATCTGAATTTAATAATTTGAAACAACTTGATATGGAATTCTTAATGTGTACATGCAACAAAGTCGGTTTTATACCTAAATGTAAAATTAAGGAATTTTTTCCAAATGCACTGCCGTTATGGTCTTATGTCAACTTGAGTAAGATGATAAGGTTTAATTAACTTTAAAATCTGAATTTAATAATTTGAAACAACTTGATATGGAATTCTTAATGTGTACATGCAACCAAGTCGGTTTTATACCTAAATGTAAAATTATGGAATTTTTTCCAAATGCACTGCCGTTATGGTCTTATGTCAACTTGAGTAAAATGATGAGGGTTAATTAACTTTAATATGTTAAGACAATGATTTGAAGCAACTTCATATGAATTTCTAAATGTGTACGTGCATGAAATCGGTTTTATACCTAAATGTAAAATTATGGAATTTTTCCAAATGCACTGCCGTTATGGTCTTATGTCAACTTGAGTAAAAGATGATGGTTAATTAACTTTTATATGTGAATTTAATAATTTGAAACAACTTGATATGGATTTCTAAATGTGTACATGCAAGAAAGTCGGTTTTATACCTAAATGTAAAATTAAGGAATTTTTTCCAAATGCACTGCCGTTATGGTCTTATGTCAACTTGAGTAAAAGATGATGGTTAATTAACTTTAATATGTGAATTTAATAATTTGAAACAACTTGATATGGATTTCTAAATGTGTACATGCAAGAAAGTCGGTTTTATACCTAAATGTAAAATTAAGGAATTTTTTCCAAATGCACTGCCGTTATGGTCTTATGTCAACTTGAGTAAAAGATGATGGTTAATTAACTTTTATATGTGAATTTAATAATTTTAAACAACTTGATATGGATTTCTAAATGTGTACATGCAAGAAAGTCGGTTTTATACCTAAATGTAAAATTAAGGCATTTTTTCCAAATGCACTGCCGTTGTGGTCTTATGTCAACTTGAGTAAAATGATGAGGGTTAATTAACTTTAATATGTGAATTTAATAATTTGAAACAACTTGATATGGATTTCTAAATGTGTACATGCAAGAAAGTCGGTTTTATACCTAAATGTAAAATTATGGAATTTTTTCCAAATGCACTGCCGTTATGGTCTTATGTCAACTTGAGTAAAATGATGAGGGTTAATTAACTTTAATATGTGAATTTAATAATTTGAAACAACTTGATATGGATTTCTAAATGTGTACATGCAAGAAAGTCGGTTTTATACCTAAATGTAAAATTAAGGAATTTTTTCCAAATGCACTGCCGTTATGGTCTTATGTCAACTTGAGTAAAAGATGATGGTTAATTAATTTTATTATGTGAATTTAATAATTTGAAACAACTTGACATGGATTTCTAAATGTGTATATGCAAGAAAGTCGGTTTTATACCTAAATGTAGAATTATGGAATTTTTTCCAAATGCACTGCCGTTATGGTCTTATGTCAACTTGAGTAAAAGATGATGGTTAATTAATTTTATTATGTGAATTTAATAATTTGAAACAACTTGACATGGATTTCTAAATGTGTATATGCAAGAAAGTCGGTTTTATACCTAAATGTAGAATTATGGAATTTTTTCCAAATGCACTGCCGTTATGG
>NW_024391346.1:0-2729 GCF_016617805.1 Bactrocera tryoni
CAGGAAATGTATAATTTGTGCCCCAAGGCCCCACCGGGGGCGTGGCAATAGGCGAAAATGGGTTGTTATCATTTCCCCACTTTTTTCGCTACAGTTGGGTGGGTATGGGGCCGGGGGGGGGATCAAAACCATTTTGCGAGTTAGTTCACCCCAAGGGCTTTCAGGAAATGTATAATTTGCCCTCCAAGGCCTCACCGGGGCGTGGCAATAGGTGTGATTCATGTAACTGCAGGTGTGTGCGTTACATACATATATAAATCACTGATAAGAATTGAACACGTGAGTAGTTATCACAAAAACAAAGATAAGTACAGTCTTCACCATGTCCCCCCTTTTGTTTCACTACAATTGGAGGGGTATGGGGCCGGGGGGGATCAAAACCACTTTGCGAGTTAGTTCACCCTTGGGGCTTTCAGGAAAGCCCTCAATCTCCGCTCTATCCGTATCAGATGCGTGGCGATAACGTTTACAAGAAATGTAACAATTTGAGAAAATTTACATTTTGTCTTAACTTTTAAAACGCTCTAGCGGCTAAAGTATTTGACATAGGTGGGTCAAGTAAACTGCGCCGGTTAGGTAATTTAAAGCGCTTTCAGAAAATGTATAATCTGCGTCCAAGGCCCCACCCGGGGCGTGGCATTAGGCGAAAATTTGTTATTATCATTTCCCCACATTTTTTCACTACAGTTGGGGGGGTATGGGGCCGAGGGGGGATCAAAACCACTTTGAGAGTTAGTTCACCCCAAGGGCTTTCAGGAAAGCCCTAAATCTCAAGGAATCAAATAATAACGGTTACTATGTGATTCATGTAACTGCAGGTGTGTGCGTTACATACATATATAAATCACTGATAAGAATTGAACAGGTGAGTAGTTATCACAAAAACAAAGATAAGCACAGTCTTCACCATGTCCCCCCTTTTGTTTCACTACAATTGGAGGGGTATGGGGCCGGGGGGGATCAAAACCATTTTGCGAGTTAGTTCACCCTTGGGGCTTTCAGGAAAGCCCTCAATCTCCCCTCTGTCCCCACCAGGGGCGCGGCGATAACGTTTATAAAAAATTTAACAATTTGAGAAAATTTACATTTTGTCTTAACTTTTAAAACGCTCTAGCGGCTAAAGTATTTGACCTAGGTGGGTCAAGTAAACTGCGCCGGTTAGGTAATTTAAAGAGATTTCAGGAAATGTATAATTCGTTTACAAAAAATGTAACAATTTGAGAAAATTTACATTTTGTCTTAACTTTTAAAACGCTCTAGCGGCTAAAGTATTTGACCTAGGTGGGTCAAATAAACTGCGCCGGTTAGGTAATTTCAAGGGCTTTCAGGAAATGTAAAATTTACCCCCCATGGCCCCAAGGGGGCGTGGCAATAGGCGAAAATGGGTTGTTATCATTTCCCCACATTTTTTCACTACAGTTGGGGGGTATGGGGCCGGGGGGGGATCAAAATCATTTTGCAAGTTAGTTCACCTCAAGGGCTTTCAGGAAAGCCCTCAATCTTCCCTTTATCCCTACCAGGGGCGTGGCGATAACGTTTACAAAAAATGTAACAATTTGAGAAAATTTACATTTTGTCTTAACATTTAAAACGCTCTAGCGGCTAAAGTATTTGACCTAGATGGGTCAAATAATTTGCACCGGTTAGGTAATTTAAAGAGATTTCAGGAAATGTATAATTCGTTTACAAAAAATGTAACAATTTGAGAAAATTTACATTTTGTCTTAACTTTTAAAACGCTCTAGCGGCTAAAGTATTTGACCTAGGTGGGTCAAATAAACTGCGCCGGTTAGGTAATTTCAAGGGCTTTCAGGAAATGTAAAATTTACCCCCCATGGCCCCAAGGGGGCGTGGCAATAGGCGAAAAAGGGGTTGCGAGAATATATGTAAATTTATATGTAATTTGTACAAAAACGGGAATCAACTAATAACGGTAACTATGTGATTCGTGTAACTGCAGGGGTGTGCGTTACATACGTATATAAATCACTGATAAGAATTGAACAGGTGAGTAGTTATCACAAAAACAAAGATAAGCACAGTCTTCACCATGTCCCCCCTTTTGTTTCACTACAATTGGAGGGGTATGGGGCCGGGGGGGATCAAAACCATTTTGCGAGTTAGTTCACCCTTGGGGCGTTCAGGAAAGCCCTCAATCTCCGCTCTATCCCTATCAGAGGCGTGGCGATAACGTTTACAAAAAATGTAACAATTTGAGAAAAATTACATTTTTTCTTAACCTTAAAAACGCTCTAGCGGCTAAAGTATTTGACCTAGGTAGGTCAAATAAATTGCGCCGGTTAGGTAATTTCAAGACCTTTCAGGAAATGTACAATTCGCCCCCAAGGCCTCACCAGGGGCGTGGCGATAACGTTTACAAAAAATGTAACAATTTGAGAAAAATTACATTTTTTCTTAACCTTAAAAACGCTCTAGCGGCTAAAGTGTTTGATCTAAGTAGGTCAAATAATTTGCACCGGTTAGGTTATTTAAAGAGCTTTCAGGAAATGTATAATTCGCCCTCAAGACCCTACTGGGGGCGTGGCAATAGGTGAAAAAGTGTTGCGACAATATCCCCACCAGGGGCGTGGCGATAAGGTTTACAAAAAATGTAACAATTTGAGAAAATTTACATTTTGTCTTAACCTTTAAAACGCTCTAGCGGCTAAAGTGTTTGACCTAGGTAGGTCAAATAACTTGCGTCGGTTAGGTAATTTCAAGGGCTTTCA
>NW_024391347.1:0-2055 GCF_016617805.1 Bactrocera tryoni
CAAAAAACGTCAGAAACACTAAATTTTACGGAAGAAATTGCAAAAAGAAGCTGCACCCAGGCTTTAAAATTGGCGTGGCGTCGCCCACTTATGGACCAAAAACCATATCTCAAGAACTACTAGACCGATTTCAATGAAATTCGGTATATAATATTTTCTTAACACCCTGATGACATGTACGAAATATGGGTGAAATCGGTTCACAACCACGCCTTCTTCCAATATAACGCTATTTTGAATTCCATCTGATGCCTTCTCTGTATAATATATACATTAGGAACCAATGATGATAGCGGAATAAAACTTTACACAAATACGGTATTTGAGAAATATGTAAATGACGTATAATTAAATCTCGATTATCACTTTATCGTGCGAGAGTATAAAATGTTCGGTGACACCCGAATTTAGCCCTTCCTTACTTGTTTTATAATATTTTTAGTTTGAGAGAAAAGATTAAGTATAATATTTCGTATTGTGTGCTTTTACTTATGCTTCCTATGGAGTTTAGTTTTGCTGATATCATATTCCTATCAATCTGCATAAGTCTTTTTAATTCGTGAAGCGTTTTATTGAAGTTATTTATTGTTTCAATAACACTGTGATTGTTCACGTCGATAGTCTTGTGGTGTTGCTCAAGGTCTTGTCTATAATTATCATCCATCGCACCATTTTTGTACGGATCATACTCAGGCCCGTAGCCAGCTTTTCATTTCGGGGGGGCTGAAGTAAAAACATATACATATAAACTTTAAATTTTCTGTTTATTAAAAAAAAAAACAATATAAATTCATATACATATTACTTAAATTATTTGGTAGTCGTAACTTAAATAAGTAATATTTTTCTTTTCTTCTTGTTTGCCATATCATTAATTACTTCATCTGGATCTATTTTAATATCCCAGTGCACTGCAATAACAGCAAGTGCACTCAGCCGCTCATTGCCCATCACACTGCGTGGTAAAGTTTTTATTCTTTTTAAGGATGAAAAAGTTCTTTCAACGGAAGCGGTCGTCACTGGAAGAGTTGCTAAAATTGTAAGCAGGTAGTGAATATTTTTAAAATACGTTGCATCGCAATGTTGCAGTAATTTCAACACTTCTATGGTTGGATCTATTGTTGATAAGCTGGCACACCACAATCGATACTCTGATTTTAATGCTGTCATTGATATTTGCTCCTCGAAGTAAATAGTTAAATTTTTTAATTCTTCGGCATTATCAATTGCAGCAAAACCTGGGAGTAGAATTTGAAATGACGAGGGTATGTCCTCACTCACTAATAAACGTTCTGTCATGTTTTGAATCAGAGCATCAACGCATGGAATAAATATTGTAACTCTGAAGTGGCTTTCAGGGGTTGTGCAAGGTGGATTAGCACAAGTAGTTTGACGCGAAGTCACTCTAGGCACTACAAGATTTGTGTCAAAAAGATCTTTAGACATTTGTGATGCTGTTTGGAAAATATCGTTGAAAAACCATCCGCTGTTTCTCTTATCTGGTGCAGAGTTCTTATTAATTCTTTGGCTCGGTTCATTGCTGATACAAAATCCATAGATTTTTCTTGGAGTTGCACAGACAGTGGCAGCGTTAAGCTGAACAATTGCTCACAGACGAATAGACTAAGCAAAAAATCGCTTTTCTCTACCGCTGCTAAGAAGGCTCATGCTTTAGACGAAATGGACCATGTCTTACTCGAAATTATTTCCAAACTTAGTACAATGAATTTGAAAAGCTCCACAAAGCTTATAATGCTTTCATGCCTTTCTATAAACCTTTTTTCACAAAGGCGAACAAGTCGTCTTTTTTTGCTTTCTGGTGCGTGCGTCTGTATAACGTCCTGGAAAGTTGTGTTTGCGTTTGAATGGTTTCTAAATAAATTTGCTATTTCATTGACAATACCAAGGCAGTTCCGTATTGAAGGTAATGACATAGTATTAGAAAGCGCAAGGTTCAATCGGTGACTAGCGCAATGAACATATCGTGCTTTTGGATACAGTTGTCTTATCCTGGTTTGCACTCCACTTAAATGCCCTGACATGTTTGCTGCTCCG
>NW_024391348.1:0-1762 GCF_016617805.1 Bactrocera tryoni
AACACAGCAACAATTATGCAACAAAAGCACATTGAAGATGAATTACCGAAAAGCTGCAAACTTTTCCGGTGATTAATTAAGTTTGTGGAAACTTTGCTGTAGGCTGTCTTAGATTGTCATGTCCGAACAGTAAGCGGCCCCGGCTTACCAATTGAAATGGCTCGAAAACGAGCTGCATTTGTCCTTTTTCGTTTTTCGTCGTTGCGACTACTTTTCCTCTTGCTAATTGTTTTGCCTGCGAAACATCTTTTGCACTGACATTTTAATGTCTGTCGCTTGTTTGCTGCATTTGTTTGCCTTCGCAATTGCAAAGCTGCATTTACAGCCGAATCGGACAGACGGATAGAAAGGCAATTAGACACAAACAACTTTATAATGGCAAACTTACTCACACACACACATAAGCGCAAACATGAGCGTGCGTGTGTGTTTGTATTGCTGTTATTATGCCTTGGAGTACATACGACATGCAAATAGCAATTTCTTAACAAATTTCGTAAAAGAAAAGAAAATTTCACACTAACTAGCTGTGTAAGTCTGTCTGTTATCTCCAAGAATGCTGTGAAAGAAAGTTACAAATAAGTGCGGAAGCCAGTTTCTAGTTAATTCAATTTTGAACAACATCCAATTAGTTGGCTTTTCCATTTTCATATAATGCAACTTGTTACATATACCGTTAGGCTGCTTTCAAAGGGAATTTTCGTAATGGAAAAAGAATTTCAGCGTGAATTTTATGTGGGAAAAATATATTTTTGACACAGTTTTTATTCATTAATGACTTTTGGTTATTCAAAACCTATAACCCATCGTTATTTTTCATTTATGTGATTAGTGAACAAAAACAAATTTTAATCATCGAAAATAGCTTTATTTTTTTTGCAATACTCTTCATTAAGATCTATACACTTTTGGATGCATTTGAACCAATTGTTAATGTATTTTTGCCACTCTGATTTGGATAGCACCAAGCCATTCATTCTGAATACATCAACCTTTACATTCATTTGATGTTGAAAAACGTTGACTTTCCTAAATAAAAAGAAGTCGTTCTGTGCCAAGGACTACAGACTATAGACTTACTTAGAAATGATTAGTGCGCAATAGCTTTTGATAGATTCGGATCATCTTGAAACATCTGTACACTCGACTGCTGTTTACTCTCCGGCTCATACGTATAAATTCACGATTCATCACATGCCATGTTGTCATAGAGGTGTTTCGAAGCACTGTTATCGTATTATTTTAACATTTCTCACGACTAATCAGCACGAGCATTTTTTTGAGCGATTAAGTAATACAAGTATGCAAGTCCCACTAATGTCAATATTTGTCTAAATCTCACGATAGCTCACATGACGATCTGGCAATATCAGTTTGCATACGGAATTTATAGTTCCTGAAACAACAACTCAACTGATTTTGAGCGATCTTCACGAATTCCACTTTAGCGTGATCTACGATCTCGGTTCAAGTCATAGTCCAAAATATAATTAGATTAATTTATGCACTTTTGCGGAGATAATACACGTCGAAATTTAAAAAAAAAAACACCAAAATGTTCCATTTTTTCGACGAGATAAATATTTTAAGTTACTATAAATAACAGAAACA
Organism: Bactrocera tryoni; assembly: GCF_016617805.1. Lineage (NCBI taxonomy): Eukaryota > Metazoa > Arthropoda > Insecta > Diptera > Tephritidae > Bactrocera > Bactrocera tryoni. The sequence continues at coordinate 1,612 of NW_024391348.1, forward strand.
GCGCTCGTATGTCAAAACATTCTGAGTATGTATAAAGTTATGAATTGGCAGATTGTAACACTAGGCTCACCAAATCCCGAAATATAAAAGGCACGCTACATAACAGCTTACGACATTTTTGAGCTTGTGAGTATTCGCACAAATATAAAAA
>NW_024391349.1:0-1841 GCF_016617805.1 Bactrocera tryoni
TGAGAGTTTTCCTTAAAGCTCTTTAAATTATCTAACAGGTGCAATTATTAGGTTGAGAGTTTTCCTTAAAGCTCTTTAAATTATCTAACAGGTGCAATTTATTTGACCCACTTTCGTCGAATACTTTAGCCGCTAGAGCGTTTAGAAGGTTGAAACAAAAATGTGATTTTCTCAAAAAACTACATTTGTTTGTGAACACTATTGCCACGCTCCTGGTAGGGGTAGAGGAAAGGTTGACAGTTTTCGTAAAAGCTCTTTAAATTATCTGACCGCTGCAATTTATTTAATTCACTTACGTCTAATCCTTTAGCCACTAGAGCGTTTACAAGGTTGAAATAAAAATGTGATTTTCTCAAAAAACTACATTTGTTTGTGAACACTATTGCCACGCTCCTGGTAGGGATAGAGGAAAAGTTGAGAGTTTTCCTTAAAGCTCTTTAAATTATCTAACAGGTGCAATTTATTTGACCCACTTACGTCGAATACTTTAGCCGCTAGAGCGTTTAGGTTGAATTATTATTTGACCCACTTACGTCGAATACTTTAGCCGCTAGAGCGTTTACAAGGTTGAAACAAAAATGTGATTTTCTCAAAAAACTACATTTGTTTGTTAACACTATTGCCACGCTCCTGGTAGAGATAGAGGAAAGGTTGACAGTTTCCCTTAAAGCTCTTTAAATTATCTAACAGGTGCAATTTATTTGACCCACTTACGTCGAATACTTTAGCCACTAGAGCGTTTACAAAGTTGAAATAAAAATGTGATTTTCTCAAAAAACTACATTTGTTTGTGAACACTATTGCCACGCTCCTGGTAGGGATAGAGGAAAAGTTGAGAGTTTTCCTTAAAGCTCTTTAAATTATCTAACAGGTGCAATTTATTTAATTCACTTACGTCTAATCCTTTAGCCACTAGAGCGTTTACAAGGTTGAAATAAAAATGTGATTTTCTCAAAAAACTACATTTGTTTGTGAACACTATTGCCACGCTCCTGGTAGGGATAGAGGAAAGGTTGACAGTTTTCCTTAAAGCTGTTAAAATTATCTAACAGGTGCAATTTATTTGACCCACTTACGTCGAATACTTTAGCCGCTAGAGCGTTTACAAGGTTGAAACAAAAATGTGATTTTCTCAAAAAACTACATTTGTTTGTGAACACTATTGCCACGCTCCTGGTAGGGATAGAGGAAAAGTTGAGAGTTTTCCTTAAAGCTCTTTAAATTATCTAACAGGTGCAATTTATTTGACCCACTTACGTCGAATACTTTAGCCGCTAGAGCGTTTAGAGGTTGAAACAAAAATGTGATTTTCTCAAAAAACTACATTTGTTTGTGAACAATATTGCCACGTTCCTGTAAGGGATAGAGGAAAGGTTGAGAGTTTTCCTTAAAGCTCTTTAAATTATCTAACAGGTGCAATTTATTTGACCCACTTACGTCGAATACTTTAGCCGCTAGAGCGTTTAGAGGTTGAAACAAAAATGTGATTTTCTCAAAAAACTACATTTGTTTGTGAACACTATTGCCACGCTCCTGGTAGGGATAGAGGCTAGGTTGAGGGCTTTCCTAAAAGCTCTTTAAATTATCTAACAGGTGCAATTTATTTGACCCACTTACGTCGAATACTTTAGCCGCTAGAGCGTTTAGAGGTTGAAACAAAAATGTGATTTTCTCAAAAAACTACATTTGTTTGTGAACAATATTGCCACGTTCCTGTAAGGGATAGAGGAAAGGTTGAGAGTTTTCCTTAAAGCTCTTTAAATTATCTAACAGGTGCAATTTATTTGACCCACTTACGTCGAATACTTTAGCCGCTAGAGCGTTTAGAGGTTGAAACAAAA
>NW_024391350.1:0-514 GCF_016617805.1 Bactrocera tryoni
TTTTTTTTTCGTTTGGTACTCGGAAAAATAGGTTCCTAGACACCTCTAAGAAAACCTCTCCAAACATGAGTTTTTAATTGTAACGGGAAGGTCCTCCTACATACAGTTTTCTATTTTTTCTAATTATCAGATAGAAAAATTTATATCTCGCTTCCAACTACTTAAAAAAATATCTTGTTCCTTATATTTTGTAGGAAATGGAATGCTCTACAAAAAAGGTCTATTATGATTTTTTCGTAAACCCAAACGTTTAAAAGATATTAACAGTTAAGGTTTGATTATTTTTGGGAAAATTTTTTATTTCTTATGAATTTTATAACTCAATGAAAAAAAATTATTATGAATAGATTTTTGGAGAGGCTTTCTTAGAGGTGTCTAGGAACCTATTTTTCAGAGTACCAAACGCTGTTTGACGATGAATATCTCGTAAACGCTTAACTTAATCGAAAAATCATTTAAGACCATTTTTATAGAGCAGTAAATTTCCTACAAAACTGTGAGTTTCATCGTTCAT
>NW_024391351.1:0-2146 GCF_016617805.1 Bactrocera tryoni
TGTGTTGTTGAACCAACTTTATGGACATCTAGTTCTATATCCATCAAGAGTGAAAGCTTATCAAATCTGAGTTTTGAAAAGGTTTTCTAATAAATTCTTCTTTAAGAATACTTATTCCTGAATTTTTAGTCTGAAGGTCAAACTCGTCTGTTTTAATTTAGATGACTTTTAAATAAATTGTAATTTAAAATTATTTTTTTATATTTTTTTCTATTTTTTTAATATTTGTTATTGTTTTGGGTGTAAAAAAATTAAATTTCTGCAAATTAAGATTCATGTTTTGTGTTGTAATATCATTAAATGTGAGGTTAGGAAAACGTGGTTGGCAAATATGCGCTTTTACCTTTTATGATTATATACATATATGTTTATCCTTGCCAAATAAGTACACTTTTTTGAAACTTTTGTTAATTTTTTTTGTTTGTATGTTCTTTTGTTTTGTAAAAGACATCGAAAATGGAGTTAATTTACATTATCAAACAACATGACGAGCTCAGTCGATTTAGCAACATTCGTCTGTCTGTCAGTATATACTACTAATATTAAAATTCTAAATTTATTCCTCAAACTCTATGTCATCCTTTACAATGCAATCTTCCTTGGCCCCAAAACACTTGTGACAACGTATTTTCTAATCCTCCAAACAGTTGTCAATTTCTGGAAAAACCTTCAATGCGCTTAACGATTTACGTTTAATGTCTTCAATTGACTTAAAACGGTCTCCCGGATCGATCGTCTAAGTTTGCTGAATAACCAGAAGTCACACAGAGCAAAATCAGGCGAAGACTCAAAAAGAATCAATGCAGTATGCGGCAGTGCATTATCGTGGTGCAAAAACCAAGAGCTGTCGGCGCATAATTCTGGACTCGAATGGCTTCGCGCAAACGAAGCATAACACTCAAATAGTATTCCTTGTTGACAGTTTGGCCACGCGGAAAGAATTCGAAATGCACCACACCTCGATAAGCGAAGAAAACAGTCAACATAACTTTGATTTTTGCCCTGCTTTAACGTGGTTTTTTCGGCTTTGGCTCACCTTTGCCACGATATTCGGTCGATTAAGCGTATTTCTGGATTGTAATCGTAATTCAAAACTAATCGCCAGTACTAATACGTTTCATGACTTTCTGGTAGTCAGAAAGCATTATTTCACATACTTTGTTGACGCTGTTTTTCAAAATAATTTAGAGGTTTTGGAACCAATGGTGCTTGCAATTCCTTCCTATTCCCTTAAGCCTAAATGATCTTTCAAAATGGGTTTCATTTAATCTATGTTCCACCGATCCCAATAAGACTGTTAATTGTCGATTCTCAAGCACCAAATTCTTTATTTTATTGACGTGTTGATCATCAGATGATGTTGGTAGCCGTCCTTTTCGTCGTCAACGCTTTCTCGACCCTCTTTCAATAATTTTTACCAATCAAAAGCACTTACTCGCGGTTAACAATTATCACCGAAGATTTTTTCCAACATTCTGAACGCTTCGGCACCATAAATTTGATTCCGTACACAAAATTTAATGGAACTTCTTCGTTGAATAATTCCACGAATCGCCAATGCAATTTATGTACTTCAAAAAGACAAGCGTACTCGTATACTAAACACTAATGATAATTTTGATGTGACATTTGGCACAGATGTTGTTGGCAAACAAATTGAACGATTGGAATCAAGTGCTTGTATGGAAAGCTTTCTTTTTCATTTGACGTGATATTCTCAAGTAATTTTGCCTGGAATATTGTGTGAGCCAGTAGACGAATTTGAGAAAAAATCGCTCAGATTATATGGCTCCATCATATAGCTGCCATACAAACTGTCCGCTCATCATCAAGCTTTGTAAGGAATCTTTTATAATTGTGATGGCTATTATAGCTTCGGTACAATTGACTTTAAGGATTTTTTGTTACGATCTTTTCTACATATTTTTAAAGTAACCGGTTAATTTTTGCACCGAATGCATTCTTCTCATTATTTCAATTTCGCTAAACAATATTTTTCATTTCTATTTAAAAATGAATATATTATTAAAAAAGTTATCATTAATAACTTTTTTTGTTATTTTTTAATAATGTTTTCCATTTGTAGCTTCTAAAGAAAGCGAAAATTAAGTGCACAGTGCTTAGAAGCTTTTTAAAATACAAATTC
>NW_024391352.1:0-720 GCF_016617805.1 Bactrocera tryoni
CCTTCGACGCGCGCAGTTTAAATTCAAATGTTATTATTTATTGGGCACAGTCACTAAGTACGATGTCTGAGCTAAATTAATTGAACCTTAATTCAGACTATAGTTTCGTGCTGTAAATGATTGATATCGATGTATGAGTTACCTAAATATTCTCATTTTCCTAATATAGTGAATATTTAAATATTTTAATTACATTCTGTGGACATATTGTCTTTAGTATTCTGTTTCAGAGTCAAAACTTCATAAAATCCAATGCAGACCTTGGTCTATCCTATATATGTATGTATATATAATTTTAGGACTTGTAGCCTCAAATGAACTTTTTATCTTAGATCTTATACATTATACATATGTTAGTGATGCTGGGGTTTCGCTTCCCTTTATCTAAAATACAAAATTTCGTTCAGTTAACATCAAATCTCAATAAAATTAAGGTTTTCGCTAGTTTTAAAATTTTTTTACAGAATCTTTAATTTACATATATTTGGTAGTAAAGGTTCCCTTGTGATCTCATGAGCTGTAATAGTGAGGGTAAGGATATCAGGTAGACATACTTGTCAATAACTAAAACTCATACTAATAACGGAAAATTCCACTTCTTCAATATTCAAAAATTCTTCGTTAAAGTTAGACTTTGTGGTCGAACGTAATACAGCTCGCAAAATAAGTATATACGTTTTGTACATACATATGAACCTCACATAAACAAAAACAAGAGCA
>NW_024391353.1:0-1811 GCF_016617805.1 Bactrocera tryoni
CTATAATTAAGGCTGGGTTTAAGTCACGCACGCCTCGCCGAAAGCCACTCGTAAACGTGATAAACCGTAGGAAGCGCATTGCCTTCGCTCAGAAGTACCAAAATGCATCTCCTGTGTTTTGGCGGAATGTTGTATTCTCTGATGAATCGAAATACAACATTTTTGGATCTGACGGCAGGATTAAAGTATGGAGGAAACCGGAAGAAGCATACAACCCCAAAAATACAATTAAAACAGTAAAGCACAGAGGTGGTGGAGTGATGGTATGGGGTTGTATGGCTGTTAATGGCGTTGGCAAACTCGAAATAATTGAGGAAATTATGGACCACCGTGCTTATATTGACATTTTGAAACGAAATTTGAAGCCAAGCGTAGAAAAATTGGGCGTATCTGAAGCATTTTATTTCCAGCAAGACAACGACCCCAAGCACATGGCTCATAATACAAGGATGTACTTGGCGTACAATGTCCCCCATTTATTAGAGACGCCACCACAGAGTCCTGATCTTAATCCAATAGAGCATATTTGGAACTTGCTCGAAAAACGGATTAGGACTCATCATATAAGTTCAAAAGCTCGCCTAAAAGAAGTCCTTCAAGAGAATGGATGAAAATAGATGTACGATATACACAAAGCTTGTGGAATCAATGCCAGACGCCTTAAAGCCGTTATTAAAAACAAGGGCTATCCCACAAAATATTAAAATCATACACATTTGGATATATTTCTAATTTATCTTACTTTTAATAGAATGTACGAAGACTTTATTGGAGTTAAAATAAAGAAATTATTCCAATTTTTATGTATAGTTTTGAAACGGTTTAATGAATTATGTTTTTTTTTTATTTAATATAGAATGAAATATGTCGTAAACAAATACTCATTAAAAATTTTTTAAAAAATTTAAAATGTTTTACTGATTTTTATCAATGAACTTTTTATTAGGGGCTGTACGAAGACTTTATTGGAACACTGTATGTAGTTAAATAGCTTGTTGAAATGTCCCACTTTTTGGAGTTTTTGAACTTTAACAGGTTGGCTGCCACGTCGCACGTTTTCATGCGACACCTAAATGTTACACTGAGGCCTCGTCGCACAATTTCGTGCGACGCCTAAATGTTACCCTGAGGCCACGTCGCACATTTTCGTACATTTTAATATGGAATTTTACATGGAATTTGGATTCTCTGGCCTGCGGTGAACATTTAGTTGTATTTCACATGGCCGCTGTGTATTTTTAATGGTTTTTTCAGGCCATGTCATACGAAAATGTTCGACACAAAAAAACCGTTATAACTGCAAAATTAGGGACCAAAATAAAGTCGCGAGTAGTCAAAACCTATTTTTAGGCACTAAGAAACAAAAAAGAACAAAAATAAGTTGTTGGCCTCAGGTGACCAAAATTGTTAAATGACATTGCTCCTGAACGATCAAAATTCTAAAAAGGCTTTGGCAGCCAACGTGTTAAAGGCGAATATCTCATAAACTACATACATATGTACATATATGTTTGCGGTAGCTAGAATCCTTATATTTTTTATTCAGAAGGGCTTCGTCTTTCCAACGGTACCTTCAAATTGCGGCACCAAAGGCATCTTCGCTATTTTGCCCACATATTGTTGCAAATTAAAATAATAATATAATATACATACGTACATATATATGAATGTATATACAATCACATGAATAGGAGGATAATTAAAAAATTTTAATATGTATATGCTATTAGGATATGACGATGCACCTAGGCATTTTTGGGCGGCTCCACTGTCAAGGAGAAGATGCTGCATTACCACCTGCGTGACAAGTG
>NW_024391354.1:0-2369 GCF_016617805.1 Bactrocera tryoni
AAAAAACGCATAAAATTTGCAAAATCCTTCATCGGTTCTCTTATTTGAAACGTTAGATTGGTTCATGACATTTACTTTTAAAGATAATTTCATTTAAATGTTGACCGCGGCTGCGTCTTAGGTGGTCCATTCGAAAGTCCAATTTTGGGCAACTTTTTCGAGAGCATTTCGGCCGGAATGGAACGAATTTCTTCGGAAATGTTGTCTTCCAAAGCTGGAATAGTTGCTGGCTTATTTCTGTAGACTTTAGACTTGACGTAGCCCCACAAAAAATAGACTAAAGGCGTTAAATCGCATGATCTTGGTGGCCAACTTACGGGTCCATTTCTTGAGATGAATTGTTCTCCGAAGTTTTCCCTCAAAATGGCCATAGAATCGCGAGCTGTGTGGCATGTAGCGCCATCTTGTTGAAACCACATGTCAACCAAGTTCAGTTCTTCCATTTTTGGCAACAAAAAGTTTGTTAGCATCGAACGATAGCGATCGCCATTCACTCAAGCTCTTAAAAAATCACCCGATATATTCGGACAAGCACATGTCCATGCTATCAACTCCACCTTTGGTTTTGTTGTAGTCCAATATAAGCAATGGCTTCTTCTTAGGACCGGACGTTTCTGTTGTATAATGAGAAGTGGACAATAATACAGTACCGTACTGGTCCAGATTGTGCACTTCTTAGAATGTTGTGCGTATGGAATCTTACAGGTTGTGGTTGTATCGAAGACCAAACATTCCATCTCTGGCAGTAAAATATTCCCCAGTTTCAATTGGTGCATCTTCAATTTCTTCATCAGAATCACTGTCGTCCTCTGGGTCATATTCTGGTAACATCACCTACACATTCATCTAAAGCCTCGTCACCAACTACTGAATCGTGGTCACTTATTTCTTCTTGGCTCTCTTCAAGCGTTTGAAGAAAATATGCTTGCTGTTCTTCGTACGAAAGTGCGCTTAGTTGTCGTGGAGTAAGCCATTCACCATCTGCCATTTTACTTTGATTTTATTATTTTATTTCCACAAACTAAACAGAAACGTCCTTTCACTTCGAATCATACGTGCATGATAAAATCCGTAATACTGGTAAACCCTATTTTATACTTTTAAGCGCAGGTACTAGCGATTTTATGCCTGAGTTTTTATGTTTGCAACCTAAAGCAATCCTTATAATCCCAAAACAATAAGTACTAACCACATCATCAGCGACCCTTAATAATCCAGAAAATATGTACACTTGTATGTATGTATATTTGTTAAACTATATCAAGGTTACCCGTGTAGAAATGTAAGCTAAGGTTTTTTTAACCATGACCATTTTTAACACGTTCGCGTTCATTTAAATTTAGCGGGTGGCTGCCAGATAATCACTTAATTTTTCCATACAAAAATGAAGAGCGGGAATTCCCGCTTTTTTTCTACAGGTTAATTTTTTTAAATAGTTTGAACAAATTAGGGAATTCCCGCCATAATCGGAATTCCCGCATTTATTTTTCAAGAGCAATTTTATATGTGCGGAAGACACATACACAGACAACATGAATGACGGGAATTCCCGCAATTTACGCGAATGTGTTAACACATGCATACGTATATTATCGATATAACGCAAATGTGTGAGTATATTAGTAAAAACAATCTGAATCGCAAGCGATTAGTTGAATGTGTACCTGCCGGGTTATAACGGCATGCCATTTGCCATACAAAACGTATGTACATACCCGGGTGTGTTGCTGTTGACGTGCGTAAAAAAAATCTGCTGTTGACATAAAGGTTAAGTTAAGGTGAAGAATCGATTTTTTGATACATACACATTAAGCAATCGATATCAAGTTTCGTAAAAATATTAACTTTACACATTTATGCTAACTCGCCGTTTTGATGTTATTGGAGTTGTCATAGAGTTGTCGTATAGTCATAGCGACAGTGTATTTGGAGCAATTTCACAATCTTATATTAAGGTGTAGAATCGATTTTTTGATACATACACATTAAGCAATCGATATCAAGTTGCGTAAAAATATGAACTTTACATATTTCTGTTAATTAGCCGTTTTGATGTTATTGGAGCTTTCATAGAGTTGTCGTATAGCCATAACGACAGTGTCTTTGGAGCAATTTCACAATCTTAAGTTAAGGTGTAGAATCGATTTTTCGATACATACACATTAAGCAATCGATATCAAGTTGCGTAAAAATATGAACTTTACATATTTCTGTTAATTAGCCGTTTTGATGTTATTGGAGCTTTCATAGAGTTGTCGTATAGCCATAACGACAGTGTCTTTGGAGCAATTTCACAATCTTAAGTTAAGGTGTAGAATCGATTTTTCGATACATACACATTAAGCAATCGATATCAAGTTGCGTAAAAA
>NW_024391355.1:0-813 GCF_016617805.1 Bactrocera tryoni
ATACCGCCCTCATACGAACAGAACTATTTTCTTCTTAATTGAGGACACGCGATTATAGCCGAGTTAACAGCGTGCCGTCGTTTTCGCGTACGTGGCGCCAATTGATATTCCAAGCGAAGCCAGGTCCTTCTCCACTTGGTCCTTCCAACGGAGTGGAGGTCTTCCTCTTCCTCTGCTTCCCCCGGCGGGTACTGCGTCGAATACTTTCAGAGCTGGAGTGTTTTCATCCATCCGGACAACATGACCTAGCCAGCGTAGCCGCTGTCTTTTAATTCGCTGAACTATGTCAATGTCGTCGTATATCTCGTACAGCTCATCGTTCCATCGAATGCGATATTCGCCGTGGCCAACGCGCAAAGGACCATAAATCTTTCGCAGAACTTTTCTCTCGAAAACTCGCAACGTCGACTCATCAGTTGTTGACAACGTCCAAGCCTCTGCACCATATAGCAGGACGGGAATTATGAGCGACTTATAGAGTTTGGCTTTTGTTCGTCGAGAGAGGACTTTACTTTTCAATTGCCTACTCAGTCCGAAGTAGCACCTGTTGGCAAGAGCAATCCTGCGTTGGATTTCTAGGCTGACATTGTTGGTGGTGTTTACGCTGGCTCCAAGATAGACGAAATTATCTACGACTTCAAAGTTATGACTGTCAACAGTGACGTGAGAGCCAAGTCGCGAGTGACGACTGCTTTGTTTGATGACAGGAGATATTTCGTCTTCCCCTCGTTCACTGCCAGACCCATTTTCTGTGCTTCCTTGTCCAGCCTGGAGAAAGCAGAACTAACGGCGCGGGTGTTGAGGCCGATGATA
>NW_024391356.1:0-1141 GCF_016617805.1 Bactrocera tryoni
TTTGACTTATTTCGCAACTAACCTGCAACCTTAACAATTTCAAAATTTTAATAAAATTAAAAAAAATGTTTAAGAAAATTAAATTTTGAATAATGGCGAATTGCAATTCCAATCTAAATTTATGTTGTCATCATCTTCATAGTTTTTTATTAAAAAAATGAATGATCTTTTCAATGATCTAGACTATAAGAGTTTTGTTTCCAAAAATTAGCTGGAATATCCGTTATTAATGAATGACTCCGCTAAGGTCCAACGCCTCTATGATTACATAAATTATTTTAAAACAATCAAGCTTGCAGCCTCTTGTAAGGTTAAGTGTATTGGTGGGTTTTGTTCCATAATAAGTGGAATGATTCAGTTGAGCGAACAGCTAGCTAACACAGCACCTTGTTTAATTTTCACAAGGAATGTGAAAATTATACATATAATTCAATTCCTTTTGATCCCTAAATAGCTGTTCGCTCAACTGAATCCATTCCACTTATTGTGGAACAAAACCCACCAATACACTTAACCTTACAAGAGGCTGCAAGCTTGATTATTTTAAAATAATTTATGTAATCGTAGAGGCGTTGGACCTTAGCGGAGTCATTCATTAATAACGGATATTCCACCTAATTTTTGGAAACAAAATTCTTATAGTCTAGATCATTGAAAAGATCATTCATTTTTTTAATAAAAAACTGCTAAGGGGGCTTTATCTTGAAAATGTTCACCGAAATTAATTTACCTAAAATATACTGTATATCAGTGGCAGATAAAAAAAAATTCTCCAACGCACCTTGTTTAATAATAAATCCCCCTTATCTTGAAAATTTTCATCGAAACTAATTTACCTAAAATATATTGTATTTCAGTGGCAAATAAAAAAAATTCTCCAACGCACCTTGTTTAATTTTCCGAAGGAATGTACATACATATAACTCAATTCCTTCTGATCCCTAAATACATAGCTGTTCGCTCAACTGAATCATTCCACTTATTGTGGAACAAAACCCACCAATACACTTAACCCTACAAGAGGCTGCAAGCTTGATTGTTTTAAAATAATTTATGTAATCATAGAGGCGTTGGACCTTAGCGGAGTCATTCATTAATAACGGATATTCCAGCTAATTTTTGGAAACAAAATTCTTATAGT
>NW_024391357.1:0-1981 GCF_016617805.1 Bactrocera tryoni
TACACATTTAGAAATCCATATCAAAATGCTTCAAATTATTAAATTCACATATTAAAGTTAATTAATCTTCTTTATCTTACTGAAGTTGGCATAAAGCCAAAACGGCAGTGCATTTGAAAAATTCCAGAATTTTACCTTTAGGTATAAAACCGACTTTTTTGCATGTACACATTTAGAAATCCATATCAAGTTGCTTCAAATTATTAAATTCACATATTAAAGTTAATTAACCTTCTTCATCTTACTGAAGTTGGCATAAAGCCAAAACGGCAGTGCATTTGGAAAATTCCAGAATTTCACATTTAGGTATAAAACTGACTTTCTTGCATGTACACATTTAGAAATCCATATCAAGTTGCTTCAAATTATTAAATTCACATATTAAAGTTAATTAACCTTCTTCATCTTACTGAAGTTGGCATAAAGCCATAACGGCAGTGCATTTGGAAAAATTCCACAATTTTACATTTAGGTATAAAACCGATTTTCCTGCATTTAAACATTTAGCAATCCATATCGAGTTGATTCAAATCATTAACGTCACATATTCAAGTTAATTAACCTTCGTCATCTTACAGAAGTTGGCATAAAGCCAAAACGGCAGTGCATTTGGAAAAATTCCACAATTTTACATTTAGGTATAAAACCGATTTTCTTGCATGTACACATTTAGAAATCCATATCAAGTTGCTTCAAATTATTAAATTCACATATTAAAGTTAATTAATCTTCTTCATCTTACTGAAGTTGGCATAAAGCCAAAACGGCAGTGCATTTGAAAAATTCCAGAATTTTACCTTTAGGTATAAAACCGACTTTTTGCATGCACACATTTAGAAATCCATATCAAGTTGCTTCAAATTATTAAACTCCCATATTAAAGTTAATTAACTTTCTTCATTTTACCGAAATTGGCATAAAGCCAAAACGGCAGTGCATTTGGGGAAAAATTCATAATTTTACATTTAGGTACAAAACCGATTTTCTTGCATGTACACATTTAAAAATCCATATCAAGTTGCTTCAAATCATTAGCTTCACATTTTAAAGTTAAATAACCTTCTTCATCTTACCGAAAATGGCATAAAGCCAAAACGGCGGTGCATTTGGAAAATTCCAGAATCTTACATTTAGGTATAAAACTGACATTCTCGCATGTACCCATTTAGAAATCCATATCAAGTTGCTTCAAATCATTAGCTTAATATATTAAAGTTAAATAACCCTCATAATCACAGCAATCCATAAGAAGTTGTTTAAAATTATTAAATTCACATATTAAAGTTAATTAATCTTCTTCATCTTACTGAAGTTGACATAAAGCCAAGACGGCAGTGTATTTGGAAAATTCCAGAATTTTACATTTGGGTATAAAACTGACTTTCTTGCATGTACACATTTAGAAATCGATATCAAGTTGCTTCAAATCATTTGCTTAACATATTAAAGTTAAATAACCCTCATCATCTTCCTCAAGTTGACATAAAGCCATAACGGCAGTGCATTTGGAAAAAAATCCATAATTTTAGATTTAGATATAAAACCGATTTTCTTGCATGTGCACATTTAGAAATCCATATCAAGTTGCTTCAAATTATTAAATTCACATATTAAAGTTAATTAACCTTCTTCATCTTACCGAAATTGGCATAAAGCCAAGACGGCAGTGCATTTGGAAAATTCCAGAATTTTACATTTAGGTTTAGAACTGACTTTCTTGCATGTACACATTTAGAAATCCATATCAAGTTGCTTCAAATCATTAGCTTAACATATTAAAGTTAATTAACCCTCACCATCTGACTCAAGTTGACATAAGACCATAACGGCAGTGCATTTGGAAAAAATCCACAATTTTACATTTAGGTATAAAACCGGCTTTATTGCATGTACACATTTAGAAATCCATATCAAGTTGCTTCAAGGTATTAAATTAACATATTAAAATTAATTAATTTTCTTCATCTTACTGAAAAGTTGG
>NW_024391358.1:0-3336 GCF_016617805.1 Bactrocera tryoni
GAATAAATGTGTACTGGTGAATATGTATGTTTACATATACACATATATGAAAATTCCTATTTGCACACGGAACATATATTTTCCATAGAAATCACACGCCGCACAGTGGTGCCAGAGGGGAAAAAAAGGATTTTATCATTCCAAATTTGTACCATCTTTTCAATTTAAGCTAAGAACTAATCAAATAACATTGTCCGAATACTTGGGCTTGATATATTCAATGGTTTTTTATTGGGAGAGCTTCAAAGTCCAACAAAGTATCAACGCAAAGTTACTCAGAAAAATGTGATGAATATTGCAAATGTTAAAACTCAAAAGTTAACTATAAAATGCCAATTGTAAAGTTTCTATTTATTAAAACCAATGTTATAGATGTGATTTACATCATCAAATGTATACTTTCTTTTTCAAGATTTTTTTTAATATGATGTTTTTTCATGGTCCAAAAAAATCATATATTTCACAACTTCAACAGAATATAACTATTGTGCGCAGTAGCGCGCAGGTTAGCCACTTACACAAAATAAACTCCAAAATCTCCTTAATCGATAGAAAAAAAAATCAGCTGCAATTAGCTGCCAATTCATGAGTAATTAGCATTTTAATCTACTGCAACTGCAACTGCGTTGTTTGTTTGCTTGATTCGCTGCTTTGTTTTTTGCCTGCTTCGTTGTTTTGTTTGTTTTTTTGATTGTTCGGTTTGATGCTTTGTTGTTATTTTTTGGAGTTGTCTCTCGTTATACAACAACAACAAAATACTAGTTTAGATGCATTATATTATTTGAACTAATGCATATTGCTTACAACAAACATTTTCGCAAATGTGCGCCAGTGCCGCAAAATAAAGTGAATTTATGGTCTCTCTCGTATTCAGTGCCTCTCACTCATTCACTCTTACTTACTTCTGCGTACTCACCAGACATTGTTTAAACCCTCGTTCGTTGATATTAAAAACACGATTATTCTCGTTGTTGATTTATAACAAATACTATGGAAACATACCTGCAAGGAGAGGAGAGAAGAAAAATTAGTAAAAATGGTATTTAATTGGGACTTTAGAAAGTTCGTTTAATAGAAAAGGTTTAAAAATGTATTGTTTGTTGTAATGTTACTTTAGATTGTTGTTATAACTTCTTCAAAAATGTAGCCAAAGCTTTTGAGGAGTAAAAAATCTCTAGCAGAAGGATGCAAATTTCAAGCATGTTATTTAACATTCTATGAAACGATTACTTAAGAATGATAATACTCATAGATCTAAGGTTTAATGTCTTGTGTTTATCTGTGAAATGTATCTTTTTTTAATTTTCATAAGCCCTAGTTCAGCTTTTGTGTTAGTTTCTGATTTATCGCGCTCTTAGTAGTTTTTAATAAAACCATTATGTGGGCGTTGTTATCATCCAATTTTAACTATATTCACGCTGTCGCGTGTCGGAGTGATTTGTCCACTGCAAGTGTTCTTAATGTGATCTCTCTTTTCACTTTCCGTATTGTGGTCGTTTTATTTGATAGCTGTCGACAAATTTCATTTTTCTGTCGGGTGTTAATACTTTTTTTCGACCAGAGAAGTTCTCTGGCCATAATTTTTTTTGTTATTCAGGCTATTACACTCCCAACTTTATTACATCTAACCCTTCCATTTACAGTGTCAGACTCTGCTTCTCTGGCTGCCAGAAGACGGTCAAGGGCCAACTTTCTGACTTCTGTCCGTTCGTCAGTCATCATACTAAGGAGAATGTTTTCTGGAAGAGCAAAAGAAAGCATTCTGTTGAATGGATGAATCGACAACCTTGCGCAGTTTAGCAGGTACGTATCTCGACCTTTGAATTGCAGCATAGAGATGGCGCGAGCCATCTTTGATTGAACTGCTGAATCTTATTTATCTAGAAAGATGATACCGAGAGAAGTGCAAACTGGTGAAAAAAAATCAACAAAACACGAAATTTTGAAATGGCAAAAGAAATAAAATATTGTGATATTGCAGAAATTTATATTGACTGCAATAATGATGAAAATTTACTCTTTGAAATCATATCAACAAATTATAGTGATTTATCAAGCATTGATTTAGAAGTGTTTAAAAAAATTTATCAACAAAACTTTTATCCCGCGTTTTAAACAAAAATGGCAAAAGTCAAGTCGTACCAAACAATTATTTTTAAATCAAAATGAAAGCTGGTTGTCAAACATTTATACATTATCTCGTAATTCTTTGGAATATTCTGATCCATGTTGCTCCAATGCAGCAACGCGTGGTCGTCCAATTAAATGTTTTGAAGATTCTTCTTCGCGATCAAAAAGAATGAAGATCCAACAACTATGCAGCACCACTTCAGCTGATATTATAACATCAGCTGCAAAAAAAATAGAAAAAAATTAACAAATGAAATTTACTCCAGAGAAAGCTCTTAGTCTTATACTTGATGCTTCGTTATCCAAACATCAATATGAAATATTGCGAAATAGTGCTAAGGAAATTACTAATTGTGATATTTTTCCACCATATAAAGAGGTACTTTTTGCGGATATTAGCAGTTGTCAATTTTTGTGTTTTTGATGTTTGCCTTTGCATACTTTTTTTTAATGAAGTTGTAGTTGTATTTTCATAAATGTTTTGCCAAAATAGGTTCATAAATTAAAACAAAAAACATTTTCAGGTTCTTGCTGCTAAGAAGAAATGTTATCCTGAGAATTTACGATCAGAGGAAACTTACAGTGAAGTTGGTTTGCAAGATTTGCTAAACCACACAGTTAAGAGAATTTTAATGTCAAAATCTGAAAATGATTTAGTAGATATTCCAAAAAATTTGAAGTTGACTTCGAAATGGAGATGTGATGGCTCGTCAGGACATAGTGTATACCAACAAAGCTTCACTGATGGAAATATGACTGATAAGCATATGTTTTTAACATCTCTTGTGCCTCTCACTTTAACTGAAAATAATAATGAGAAATTACTGTACTGGAAAAATTTATCACCATCATCCACTAGATTTTGTAGACCAGTAAAATTCGAGTTTGTGAAAGAAACAGCCAATGTTATTACTGAGGAAGTTAACCGTGTTGAAAACGAAATTCGTAATTTAAATAACAGTGTAGTAATTATTTCAAACCGAATTTTCGAAATAAGTCATTGTCTTGCTCTTACAATGATTGATGGTAAAGTTGTTAATACCGTAACTGAAACCTCAGCAATGAGTGTATGTTTCATATGTAAAGCAAAACCAAAGGAAATGAATGATTTAGATGGTATATTGAGGAGAACAGTAAACGAAGGTTCCCTAAGATTTGGAATTTCTCCCTTGCATGCAAGAATTAAGTTTATGGAGTGTATTCTGA
>NW_024391359.1:0-1011 GCF_016617805.1 Bactrocera tryoni
TTCTTCCAAATGCAATGCCGTTATGGCTTTATGTCAACTTCGGTAAGATGAAGAAAGTTAATTAACTTAAATGTGTGAAGCTGTTAATTTAAGCATCTCAATATCGATTGCAAAATCTGTATAAACAAGAAGACCGACTTTATATCTAAATATAAGATTTTGGAATTCTTCCAAATGCACTGCCGTTATGGCTTTATGTCCACTTCGGTAAGATGAAGAAAGTTAATTAACTTAAATATATGAAGTTAATGATTTGAAGCAACTCAATATCGATTGCTTAATGTGTATATACAAGAAAATCGACTTTATATCTAAATATAGGATTGTGGAATTCTTCCAAATGCACTGCCGTTATGGCCTATGTCCACTTCAGTAAGATCAAGAAAGTAAATTAACTTAAATATGTTAAACTACTGATTTGGAACAACTCAATATCGATTGCTAAATGTGTATATACAAGAAAATCGACTTTATATCTAAATATAGGATTGTGGAATTCTTCCAAATGCACTGCCGTTATGGCCTATGTCCACTTCAGTAAGATCAAGAAAGTAAATTAACTTAAATATGTTAAACTACTGATTTGGAACATTTCAATATCGATTGCTAAATGTCAATATATACAAGATAATCGACTTTATTTCTAAATATAAGATTATGGAATTTTTGCAAATGCACTGCCGATATAGCTTTATGTCAACTTCAGTAAGATGAAAAAGTTAATTATCTTAAATATGTGAAGTTAAAGATTTGAAGCAACTCAATATCGATTGCTAAATGCGTATAAACAAGAAAATCGAATTTATACCTAAATATAAGATTTTGGAATTCTTCCAAATGCACTGCCGTTATGGCTTTATGTCAACTTCAGTAAGATGAAGAAAGTTAATTAACTTAAATATGTGAAGTTAATGAATAGAAGCTACTCAATATCATCTGCTAGATGCGTATATACAAGAAAATCTACTTTATTTCTAAATATAAGATTATGGAATTTTTGCAAATGCACTA
>NW_024391360.1:0-947 GCF_016617805.1 Bactrocera tryoni
TTATTTCTAATTTATGAGATTCATTGATATTCAAAGAAATATTATAAAATTGATTGTATTTCTAAGTCCTTTTTAATTGTTATGCTATATGTCCATTAGAATAATATTATGTGTTATGAGAGTTGAATTTTATTGTTCCATTGCTTATCGCGTTTAATTTTGTAGCTGTATGTTGTTGTTTTTTTTATGTTGCATCTCATAGCCAAACAAAATTTCAGTAATTTTTGTGTTTATTAAACCATTAAATGTCACTTAAGTTCCACTGGTTTATGGATTCAATGATTTTATTCACAAACGCAGAAACTATCACGAACATGGAATTAACAAATAACATGTGTAATTATGTACATATTTAAACGATATTCCCTTGGCAGGTACTTTTAAATTAGAGATACCTACATGCCACTGACAGCAAAACACGCAAGTGATATTACGGTGAATTATGCAATTTGTAGCGCTGATGGTCAATGCCAGGTGGGTGGTCGATTTTTTATTCTGCTGCAAGAGCCAGATTGTAATACATTTTAATGCGTTTTGTTGTTGTTGTAATTTGCAGCAAATATTTTCTTATTTGTGTATAAATGAAATATGCTTTTTCTGTTTTGTTTTATGCTGTCTCGTGGTAATGTTTTGTTGTCGGTATTTGAAGATTTTACTGTTACTGTGTAAATTCAAGGATTGCGTACCAAATAATGCTGAATTGGGGCAAAACAAATCGCATTAATTGTTTTTCTTGTTTTTTTATTTGAGATATTTAGAAAATTGTCAAGTTTCATATATTTTTGTACATGTTAATAAGCGTTATGAATGTATGTTAATATTTGAAAACTATAGATATAGTGATGTATACACAATTTTGATAAATAAATTTTTTAAGGAATAATTTGGTTTTAACGGGTTGTAAATAAGTGCTGGGGGAAGTGTCACAACTGGGGAACGATTAATGT
>NW_024391361.1:0-1074 GCF_016617805.1 Bactrocera tryoni
AACAAGTAAGAAAGGGCTAAGTTTGGGAGTCACCGAACATTTTATACTCTCGCATGATAAAGTGATAATCGAGATTTCATTATACGTCATTTACATATTTTTCAAATACCGTATTTGTGTAGAGTTTTATTCCGCTATCATCATTGGTTCCTAATGCATACTCGTATTATACAGAGATTATCAGATGGAATTCAAAATAGCGTTATGTTGGAAGAAGGCGTGGTTGTGAACCGATTTTGCTCATATTTCGTAAATGTCATCAGGGTGTTAAGAAAATATTATACACCGAATTTCATTGAAATCGGTCAAGTAGTTCCTGAGATATGGTTTTAGGTCCATAAGTGGGCGACGCCACACCCATTTTCAATTTTTAAAAAAATCCTGTGTGCAGCTTCCTTCTGCCACTTCTTCCGTAAAATTTAGTGTTTCTGACGTTTTTTGTTAGTCGGATAACGCACTTTTAGTGATTTTGAGCATAACCTTTGTATGGGAGGTGGGCGTGGTTATTATCCGATTTCTTCCATTTTTGAACTGTATATGGAAATACCTGAAGAAAACGACTCTGTAGACTTTGGTTGACATAGCTCTAGTAGTTTCCGAGATATGTACAAAAGCTTAGTAGGGGGCGGGGCCACGCCCACTTTTCCAAACCAATTGCGTCCAAATATGCCCCTCCCTAATGCGATCCTTTGTGCCAAATTTCACTTTAATATCTTTATTTATAGCTTAGTTATGATACTTTGTAGGTTTTCAGTTTTCGCCATTTTGTGGGCGTGGCAGTGGAGCCGATTTTGCCCATCTTCGAACTTAACCTTCTTATGGAGCCAAAGGAATACGTGTACCAAGTTTCATCATGATATCTCAATTTTTACTCAAATTTACAGCTTGCACCCCGGACGGACGGACAGACGCGACGGACAGACGAGACGGACACCCCGGAGAAACTCTACAGATCACTTTGGTATATATAACCCTATATCACGGACTTTCGAAAACAACGGACAGACGCCAATACTATATATTCAGACAAGAGAAAAAAGTTATTTTAAATTGTTAAATTGCATTCATATGACT
>NW_024391362.1:0-709 GCF_016617805.1 Bactrocera tryoni
TATGTGAAGTTAATGATTTAAAGCAACTCAATATCGACTGCTAAACGCGTATATACAAGAAAATCGAATTAACATCTAAATATAAGATTATGGATTTTTTGCAAATGCACTGCCGTTATGGCTTTATGTCAAATTCAGTAAGATGTAGAAAGTGGGTTAATTTAAATGATTGAAGTTAATGATTTAAAACAACTCAATATCGACTGCTAAACGCGTATATACAAGAAAATCGAATTAACATCTAAATATAAGATTATGGATTTTTTGCAAATGCACTGCCGTTATGGCTTTATGTCAACTTCAATAAGATGAAGAAGGAAAATTAACTTAAAGATGTTAAATTAATGATTTAAAGCAACTCAATATCGACTGCTTAATGTGTATATACAAGAAAATGGACTTTATACCTGAATATAAGATTGTCGAATTCTTCCAAATGCACTGCCGTTATGGCTTTATGTCAATTTCAATAAGATGAAGAAGGAAAATGACTTAAAGATGTTAAATAAATGATTTAAAGCAACTCAATATCGACTGCTTAATGTGTATATACAAGAAAATGGACTTTATACCTGAATATAAGATTGTCGAATTCTTCCAAATGCACTGCCGTTATGGCTTTATGTCAATTTCAATAAGATGAAGAAGGAAAATGACTTAAAGATGTTAAATAAATGATTTAAAGCAACTCAATATCGATTGCTAAATG
>NW_024391363.1:0-1085 GCF_016617805.1 Bactrocera tryoni
AATTAACTTTCTTCATCTTACTGAAGTTGACATAAAGCCATAACGGCGGTGCACTTGGAAAAATTCCATAATCTTATATTTAGATATAAATTCGATTTTCTTGTATACACACATCTAGCAATCGATATTGTGTAGCTTCTGAACATTAACTTTACATATTTAAGATTATTAACTTTCTTCATCTTACTGAAAGTGACATAAAGCCATAACGGCAGTGCATTTGGAAGAATTCCAAAATCTTATATTTAGGTATAAAATCGATTTTCTTGTTTATACACATTTAGCAGTCGATATTGAGTAGCTTCTAATCATTAACTTTACATATTTAAGATTATTAACTTTCTTCATCTTACTGAAGTTGACATAAAGCCATAACGGCAGTGCATTTGGAAGAATTCCAAAATCTTATATTTAGGTATAAAGTCGATTTTCTTGTATATACGCATTTAGCAATCGATATTGAGTAGCTTCAAATCATTAACTTCACATATTTAAGTTAGTTAGCTTTCTTCATCTTACTGAAGTTGACATAAAGCCATAACGGCAGTGCATTTGGAAGAATTCGAAAACCTTATATTTATGTATAAAATCGATTTTCTTGTACACACACATTTAGCAGTCGATATTGAGTAGCTTCTAATCATTAACTTTACATATTTAAGTTAATTAACCTTTTACATCTTACTGAAGTTGACATAAAGCCATAACGGCAGTGCATTTGGAAGAATTCCAAAATCTTATATTTAGGTATAAAGTCGATTTTCTTGTTTATACGCATTTAGCAATCGATATTGAGATGCTTCAAATCACTAACTTCACATATTTAAGTTAATTAACTTTCTTCATCTTACTGAAGTTGACATAAAGCCATAACGGCAGTGCATTTGGAAGAATTCCAAAACCTTATATTTAGATATAAAGTCGTTTTTCTTGTTTATACGCATTTAGCAATCGATATTGTGATGCTTCAAATCACTAACTTCACATATTTAAGTAAATTAACTTTCTTCATCTTCTGAAGTTGACATAAAGCCATAACGTGCATTGCGCGCAAAAACTTCCATAATCTTATATTTAGATATAAA
>NW_024391364.1:0-3850 GCF_016617805.1 Bactrocera tryoni
CAAACATGTGATTTTTCTCAAAACACTACATTTGTTTGTGAGCACTATTGCCTCGCTCCTGGTAGGGATAGAGAATGAGTTGAGAGCTTTTCTAAAAGATCCTTAAATTATCTAACCGATGCTGTTTATTTGAGCCACCTACGTCGAATACTTTAGCCGCTAGAGCGTTTACAAAGTTGAATCAAACATGTGATTTTTCTCAAAACACTACATTTGTTTGTGAGCACTATTGCCTCGCTCCTGGTAGGGATAGAGAATGAGTTGAGAGCTTTTCTAAAAGATCCTTAAATTATCTAACCGATGCTGTTTATTTGAGCCACCTACGTCGAATACTTTAGCCGCTAGAGCGTTTACAAAGTTGAATCAAACATGTGATTTTTCTCAAAACACTACATTTGTTTGAGAACACTATTGCCGCGCTCCTGGTAGGGATAGAGAATGAGTTGAGGGCTTTTCTAAAAGATCCTTAAATTATCTAACCGATGCTTTTTATTTGACCCACCTACATCGAATACTTTAGCCGCAAGAGCGTTTACAAAGTTGAAACAAACATGTGATTTTTCTCAAAACACTACATTTGCTTGTGAACCCTATTGCCACGCTCCTGGTAGGGGTAGAGAATAAGTTGAGAGCTTTTCTAAAGGGTCCTTAAATTATCTAACCGATGCTGTTTATTTGACCCACCTACGTCGAATACTTTAACCGCTAGGGCGTTTACAAAGTTGAAACAAACAAGTGATTTTTCTCAAAACACTACATTTGTTTGTGAACACTATTGCCACGCTCCTTGTAGGGATAGAAAATAGGTTGAGGACTTTTCCAAAAGATCCTCAAATTATCTAACCGATGCTCTTTATTTGACCCACCTACGTCGAATACTTTAGCCGCTAGAGCGTTTACAAAGTTGAAACAAACATGTGATTTTTCTCAAAACACTACATTTGTTTGCGAACACTATTGCCGCGCTCCTGGTAGGGATAGAAAACAGGTTGAGGGCTTTTCTAAAAGCTCCTTAAATTATCTAACCGATGCTATTTACATGACCCCCCTACGTCGAATACTTTAGCCGCTAGAGCGTTTACAAAGTTGAAACAAACATGTGATTTTTCTCAAAACACTACATTTGTTTGCGAACACTATTGCCGCGCTCCTGGTAGGGATAGAAAACAGGTTGAGGGCTTTTCTAAAAGATCCTTAAATTATCTAACCGGTGCTATTTATTTGACCCACCAACATCGAATACTTTTGCCGCTAGAGCGTTTACAAAGTTGAAACAAACATGTGATTTTTCTCAAAACACTTCATTTGTTTGTGAACACTATTGCCACGCTCCTGGTAGGGATAGAGAATGAGTTGAGGGCTTTTCTAAAAGATCCTTAAATTATCTAACCGGTGCTATTTATTTGACCCACCAACATCGAATACTTTTGCCGCTAGAGCGTTTACAAAGTTGAAACAAACATGTGATTTTTCTCAAAACACTACATTTGCTTGTGAACACTATTGCCTCGCTCCTGGTAGGGATAGAAAACAGGTTGAGGGCTTTTCTAAAAGATCATTAAATTATCTAACCGATGCTATTTATATGACCCACCTACGTCGAATACTTTAGCCGCTAGCGCGTTGAAACAAACATGTGATTTTTCTCAAAACACTACATTTGTTTGTGAACACTATTGCCCGCTCCTGGTAGGGATAGAAAACAGGTTGAGGGCTTTTCTAAAAAGCTCCTTAAATTATCTAACCGATGCTATTTATATGACCCACCTACGTCGAATACTTTAGCCGCTAGGGCGTTTACAAAGTTGAAACAAACATGTGATTTTTCTCAAAACACTACATTTGCTTGTGAACACTATTGCCTCGCTCCTGGTAGGGATAGAGAATAGGTTGAGGGCTTTTCTAAAAGCTCCTTAAATTATCTAACTGATGCTATTTATTTGACCCACCTACGTCGAATACTTTAGCCGCTAGAGCGTTTACAAAGTTGAAACAAACATGTGATTTTTCTCAAAACACTACATTTGTTTGTAGAACACTATTGCCACGCCCTGGTAGGGATAGAAAACAGGTTGAGGGCTTTTCTTAAAAGCTCCTTAAATTATCTAACCGATGCTATTTATTTGACCCACCAACGTCGAATACTTTAGCTGCTAGAGCGTTTACAAAGTTGAAACAAACATGTGATTTTTCTCAAAACACTACATTTGTTTGTGAACACTATTGCCACGCTCCTGGTAGGGATAGAGAATGAGTTGAGGGCTTTTCTAAAAGCTCCTTAAATTATCTAACCGATGCTATTTATGACCCAACGTCGAATACTTTAGCTGCTAGCAGCGTTTACAAAGTTGAAACAAAATGTGATTTTTCTCAAAACACTACATTTGTTTGTGAACACTATTGCCAGGCTCCTGGTAGGGATAGAAAATAGGTTGAGGGCTTTTCTAAAAGATCTCTTAAATTATCTAACCGATGCTATTTATTTGACCCACCTACGTCGAATACTTTAGCCGCTAGAGCGTTTACAAAGTTGAAACAAACATGTGATTTTTCTCAAAACACTACATTTGTTTGTGAACACTCATTGCCACGCTCCTGGTAGGGATAGAGAATAAGTTGAGGCTTTTCTAAAAGCTCCTTACTCCTTAAATTATTTAACCGATGCTGTTTACTTGACCCACCTACGTCGAATACTTTAGCCGCTAGAGCGTTTACAAAGTTGAAACAAACATGTGATTTTTCTCAAAACACTACATTTGTTTTCGAACACTATTGCCTCGCTCCTGGTAAGGATAGAGAATTAGATGAGAGCTTTTCTAAAAGCTCCTTAAATTATTTAACCGATGCTGTTTACTTGACCCACCTGCGTCGAATACTTTAGCCGCTAGAGCGTTTACAAAGTTGAAACAAACATGTGATTTTTCTCAAAACACTACATTTGTTTTCGAACACTATTGCCTCGCTCCTGGTAGGGATAGAAAACAGGTTGAGGGCTTTTCTAAAAGCTCCTTAAATTATCTAACCGATGCTATTTATTTGACCCACCTACGTCGAATACTTTAGCCGCTAGGGCGTTTACAAAGTTGAAACAATCATGTGATTTTTCTCAAAACACTACATTTCTTTGTGAACACTATTGCAAGGCTCCTGGTAGAAAAAGAAAATAGCTTGAGGGCTTTTCTAAAAGCTCCTTAAATTATCTAACCGATGCTGTTTATTTGACCCACCTACGTCGAATACTTTAGCCGCTAGAGCGTTTACAAAGTTGAAACAAACATGTGATTTTTCTCAAAACACTACATTTGCTTGTGAACACTATTGCCTCGCTCCTGGTAGGGATAGAGAATGAGTTGAGGGCTTCTCTAAAAGCCCCTTAAATTATCTAACCCATGCTGTTTATTTGACCCACCTACGTCGAATACTTTAGCCGCTAGAGCGTTTACAAAGTTGAAACAAACATGTGATTTTTCTCAAAACACTACATTTGTTTGCGAACACTATTGCCGCGCTCCTGGTAGGGATAGAAAACAGGTTGAGGGCTTTTCTAAAAGATCCTTAAATTATCTAACCGATGCTATTTACGTGACCCCCCTACGTCGAATACTTTAGCCGCTAGAGCGTTTACAAAGTTGAAACAAACATGTGATTTTTCTCAAAACACTACATTTGTTTGTGAACACTATTGGTAGCCTCCTGGTAGGGATAGAGAATAGGTTGAGGGCTTCTCTAAAAGCCCCTTAAATTATCTAACCCATGCTGTTTATTTGACCCACCTACGTCGAATACTTTAGCCGCCAGAGAGCGTTTACAAAGTTGAAACAAACATGTGGTTTTTCTCAAAAACACTACA
>NW_024391365.1:0-1763 GCF_016617805.1 Bactrocera tryoni
AAAAATTAATGAAATGCCACTAAATGATTTTAAGAACAATTCAATTTTTAAAGAAATAGCACAGAAACTTCAAATTTAATGGGAAATATTTGTTATCATTAGAAAGAACATTCTTTGGCATTTGTTTTTTGAGGATTATCTCTTTCAAATATTGGCCGCGGCTACGTCTCAGAAGGCCTATCTGTTGAGGCCGATTTCGATGACTCTTTCGAGCATTTCGACTGGTAACTGGCGAAGGACACACATGATGGTTTACTCCATGGCCTGAATCGAAGCGCATAGATTTTAGACTAACACACACTGACACGACCTTGGTGGCCAATCGACTGGCCCAAAAAGTGAAATCATCTGCTCACCGAAGTGTTATCTCCACTGATTGATGCGATGTGTGGGAAGTGGCGCCGTTTGTTGAAACAAAATGTCGCCAGGATCCGATCTACAATTTCAGACATCAAATAGTCGATTATAACGAAGGTCTTTAACGGTTACGTTCTCACCGGCACCATTATTGAAGAAATATGGACCGATGATTCATAAATTGGGTTCCTGGTCACAGGAACACGGCTACGAAAAAGCCGAAAAATTGGAAAGTTGGGAGCCTTTCCGAGCCAGAGATAATACCGTGTCCGCTAGGAACGAGCAAGAGCAATTTGAACAAACACAATTTGAACAAACAGCTCAGAATAGTTCGAAATCTCCAACAAACAGAATAGAGAAACGATTCTAAACTTCCTCTATGAGTGCCCAACTATACAGGGTTTGTACAAAAAGTAATAGACTGAGTCGATTTAAAAAATGTATTGAACCAATCGTTAAAATTCTTTAGAACCTTTCAAAATAGACTCTTTCTGCGTCGATGAAGTAATGCATGCACGATTTCCAAGCATTGAAGGCATCACGGAAGGCATTCTCTGATTATCCTTAAGAGCCAAGGTGCCTGTTGCTTGGATCCCCTCTGCCGTCTCAAAATGCTTGGCTTTCATAGGCCTTTTCAGGCAAGGACACAAAAAAAGTGCGGGGGACCACATCTGGGCAGTAGGACGGGTACGAAAGCGTGGGAAGCCGGCCTTGGTTAGGTAGCTGTTCACAAGAAATGCGGTATGAGCCAGGGCGTTGAGGACTTGGCGTTGACGGTTTGTCCAGATGGAACAAATTCATAGTGCACGATGCCTTTGATGTCAAAAAAGACAATTAGCATCGTTTTCACTTTGAATTTGCTCATTCTTCCACTGTGTCTGGTGATCATACTAAAAGATCCATGACTCGTAAACTGTGATTACGTTATTCATAACGAACGCTGCGTTTTCGGCTTGCACCACTCACAGAAACACGTCGCGCGAAAATGTTTGTCCTGACTCTCCAGGTGCTCGGAGATAACTGACCAGCCGCCTTTTCCATAGCTAGGAACACCCTTTATCGAATTCAGTCGGTGCGAGTACGCTCCGAAGTACAGTCGTGGCGGAAGAAAATCCGTGGTGGTTTGAAAATAGATCAAATCAGTCCAAAATTACGCCTACTTTAACAAAAAAAATAAAAAACTAATGCTGCTTTGAAAATAAATCGAAGTTCTTGAGAACGGAAAAGTCTCTGCCCTACCATTTATAAATTATTTAAATCGATTCATGTATTCCTATAGCGCTAATATACTTAGTTCAATAATGCCCGAACTAAATTGGCTTGTCTTGTATATATCCGTAGGAATATCTTCATGAAGCTGTGTTACTGATGAGAGTTGGTAACCAGAAATAATAAATTTAGTTCCC
>NW_024391366.1:0-763 GCF_016617805.1 Bactrocera tryoni
CTAGTTAGCATAAATATGTAAAGTTCATATTTTTACGCAACTTGATATCGATTGCTTAATGTGTATGTATCAAAAAATCGATTCTACACCTTAATATAAGCTTGTGAAGTTGTTCCATATACACTGTCGCTATTGCTGTAGGACAACTCTATGACAACTCCAATAACATCAAAACGGCTAGTTAGCATAAATATGTAAAGTTCATATTTTTACGCAACTTGATATCGATTGCTTAATGTGTATGTATCAAAAAATCGATTCTACACCTTAATATAAGCTTGTGAAGTTGTTCCATATACACTGTCGCTATTGCTGTAGGACAACTCTATGACAACTCCAATAACATCAAAACGGCTAGTTAGCATAAATATGTAAAGTTCATATTTTTACGCAACTTGATATCGATTGCTTAATGTGTATGTATCAAAAAATCGATTCTACACCTTAATATAAGATTGTGAAATTGCTCCAAATACACTGTCGCTATGGCTATAGGACAACTCTATGACAACTCCAATAACATCAAAACGGCGAGTTAGCATAAATATGTAAAGTTCATATTTTTACGCAACTTGATATCGATTGCTTAATGTGTATGTATCAAAAAATCGATTCTACACCTTAATATAAGATTGTGAAATTGCTCCAAATACACTGTCGCTATGGCTATAGGACAACTCTATGACAACTCCAATAACATCAAAACGGGTAATTAGCATAAATATGTAAAGTTCATATTTTTACGCAACTTGATATCGATTGC
>NW_024391367.1:0-1112 GCF_016617805.1 Bactrocera tryoni
TCGCAACAATGTTGCTAAGGAGAATATTATAGTTTTGTTCACATAACGGTTGTTTGTAAGTCCTAAAACTAAAAGAGTCAGATATAAGGGTTATATATACCAAAGTGATCAGGGTGACGAGTAGAGTCGAAATCCGGATGTCTGTCTGTCCGGCCGTCCGTCTGTCCGTCCGTCCGTGCAAGCTGTAACTTGAGTAAAAATTGAGATATCATGATGAAACTTGGTACACGTATTTCTTGGCTCCATAAGAAGGTTAAGTTCGAAGATGGGCAAAATCGGCCTACTGCCACGCCCACAAAATGGCGGAAACCGAAAACCTAAAAAGTGTTTTAA
Organism: Bactrocera tryoni; assembly: GCF_016617805.1. NCBI lineage: Eukaryota > Metazoa > Arthropoda > Insecta > Diptera > Tephritidae > Bactrocera > Bactrocera tryoni. Next base: position 334 of record NW_024391367.1, read on the forward strand.
CTAAGCCATAAATAAAGATATTAAAGTTAAATTTGGCGCTAAGGATTGCATTAGGGAGGGGCATATTTGGACGTAATGTTTTTGGAAAAGTGGGCGTGGCCCCGCCCCCTACTAAGTTTTTTGTACGTATCTCGGAAACTACTATAGCTATGTCAACCAAACTCTACAGAGTCGTTTTCTTCAGGCATTTCAATATACAGTTCAAAAATAGAAGAAATCGGATAATAACCACGCCCACCTCCCATACAAAGGCTATGTTGAAAATCACTAAAAGTGCGTTAACGGACTAACAAAAAACGTCAGAAACACTACATTTTACGAAAGAAATGGCAGAAGGAAGCTGCAACAAGGCTTTTTTGCAAAATTGAAAATGGGCGTGGCCTCGCCCACTTATGGACCAAAACCATATCTCAGGAACTACTAGACCGATTTCAATGAAATTCGGTATATAATATTTTCTTAACACCCTGATGACATGTACGAAATATAGATGAAATCGGTTCACAACCACGCCTTCTTCCAATATAACGCTATTTTGAATTCCATCTGATGCCTTCTCTGTATAATATATAGTACATTAGGAACCAATGATGATAGCGGAATAAAACTTTACAAAAATACGGTATTTGAAAAATATGTAAATTACGTATAATGAAATCTCGATTATCTCCTTATAATGCGAGAGTATAAAATGTTCGGTGACACCCGAACTTAGCCCTTCCTTACTTGTTTTTAATATATTATGATAATTTGTTATATATGTACATATATAAGGTAGC
>NW_024391368.1:0-539 GCF_016617805.1 Bactrocera tryoni
GTTTTGAGCAAAATTTAGCACATTGTGTCCAGTTTGAACCAACTTAGAAGATAGGATCGTCAAAACAATTCATAAATAGGAAATACAGTAAGAGCCGCATTGAATGCTCTATTAAATGGACGCTATATTGAGCGGATATCTCCATTAACCATGCACATTGGCCGGTCCACGAATTTGTTGATGTTTATTAAGCACAATCTATTAAGTGGACAACTCTATTAATTGGGCAGAAAGACTGGTAACCAGACATTGAGAGAACAACCTTAAATTCGTTACTTTTTCCAATGAAATTTATTTGTAATTTGTATTCAAAATGTCAAAAGTTTTTGCGTTTATTCGTAAATAAAATTTTCACTGTATTTATAGTTACCTCAATCTAATATATAAAATTCTCGTGTCCCGGTGTATGTTATTGAACTCCTCTGAAACCGCTCGACCGATTTTCGTGAATCTTAGCGTGCATATCGGCTGGGGTGGAGAATCGGACAACATCTATTTTTCATCCTCCTAAATGTTAAGGGAAATTGGAAAATTCCCAA
>NW_024391369.1:0-984 GCF_016617805.1 Bactrocera tryoni
AAATACTAAATTTTTGTTTTTAAACTTGGAAAACGTTTACTGAAATATTCAAATGATAAACGATGAGTGATCAGTGCCTATGCCGTAGTAATGTGCATGAGTGGCTTAAGCGATTCCAAGAAGGTCATGAGGACCGAAGCCATCACCGGAAAAAAGTCGTCTTCAGAAGTCAAAAATGAAGACAATACTGATTTGTTTTTACGATTCCGAGGGTATTGTACACCGAGAGTTCGTCCCACCTGGCCAAACGATTAATGCGGTGTTTAACCTTGGTGTTATGAAGCGTCTTTTGTCACGCATTCGTCATGGTCGACCACAATACCGTGAGGCAGGGTCCTGGCGCCTGTTGCACGATAATGGGTTGGGTCATCGGTCGACGCTTGTCACTGATTTTTTGACAAAAAACTCCATATTAACTATTAATCACTCACCCTACTCACCTGATCTGGCACCCTGTGATTTTTACCTATTTGGAAAACTTCATTTGCCCATGAAAGGACACTGGTTTCAGGACACATTTCAGCTATCAATAGGCGACGACCGATATTCTTAAGAGCATTCCGAAAAATTACCTTAAACACACATTTGAAATGCTGACCGGGCTAAGCGCTCGTATCGAAGCACAAGGAAACTACTTTTGAATAAAAAAAAATATAACTTTTGAAAAATATTTAATTTTTGTTATTTTTAACAGTCCTGTTTCTTTACGACCTTGTACATATCAATTACCCAGCGTGTTTTGCCAGCTGCTTATTTACCACGCGAACAATTTTTTGGTGATTTTTATCACGGAAAATGGCGCTTCAAAATGAGCCGCAATTGAAAATACAGAATTAAGGTTATGCGTACCTCGGCTTTAGTGCATGTCTGTTCTGACTCGAAGTGAATTTTATCAGTGGGATAAATTTTGATACTTCGAACCGAGTATTAAATTTCATTAATATTGAACTGATATTTGATGGAGAGTCAATGTAGAAATTAAGA
>NW_024391370.1:0-1293 GCF_016617805.1 Bactrocera tryoni
AAAAAAAAACAAACTCATATGAGCATATGCAGATATACAACATAGGATAGAAGATGTATGCCTTTTAACATCGTATACTATACAAATAAATATTTTTCTTACTAAAAGAAATTAAATTTATCAAAGCAATATACATAATATACATATACATAATATTGCTGTGATAAATTTAATTTCTATTAGTAAGAAAAATATTTACTTGTATAGTATATGATGTTAGAAGCAAAAAATTAAAAATTTATTCGAGATTCGAACCTGTGGTAGCATCTTGACTTTCCAAGCGCTTACCACCAACACCACCATTGGCACTTAGGTTGCGCTGACTTAAGTATACGATGGTTCTATTAATTTAGTTTAAGAATAGAAATATGCTTTCGTAGAAAATTTGCTTTCGCAGACATACAGACAAACGACATAATATATGTATGTATGTATGATTGTTTCGCATTTTGCTTCTACGCCGGTCAAATTTCTATACAAAAATCGGTTGAAATGTGTGAGAAAATAAAAAATGGACAACTAGGGCAAATAATTTTTAAAAAATTTATTGACAATTAACTTATATTCATTTAAATTTATTGAAATTTTGTTTCGCATTTTTCGGCACTTTCAAATTAATTAATATACGTAAAATTCACGACCACAGCGGGGTCTTATTCGCCCAAAATTTCCAACTTTATGAAAATTGGCGCAATTATTGACACTTCAATTTTATGCAAAGTTTAAAACATGTTTACATATGCATATATAATATAGATTCGCGCAAAATTTCCAACTTTATGAAAATTGGCGCAATTATTGACACTTCAGTTTTATGTAAAGTTTAAAACATGTTTACAAATGAATATATAATGGAGTATTATTTTGGATAATAAATTGACACTGTTGTTTCATCTAAAATTAAAAGTTTCTTATTTTATTTATGTCTATTTACACTATTTACATTATTATTTACCTAAAATTAAAAGAAACGACATTTAATGTCAATTATTTCTCTATTTTATTGAAATAGCATGTGCTTTCTATCGTCTGCTCCTTTGTATACGCATTTTTATACCTTGTAATACATGTGGTGACCTCTATCGATAATATCTTAAGTCTAGTTTTAAAATGTACCTATCTACTGTTAGTAGATGTACAATGAATGGAAAGAATATTATTTTCATTACATCTCCCCCTTGACTGAGTTTTTTTTTACGTACAAAAAAAAGTTCAATAATTACCTTATCTCATCTTTAGGAGCTGGTAGTAGTTTTGATGCATGGAATAAATTTGATTCCGCTTTTTTTATAT
>NW_024391371.1:0-1735 GCF_016617805.1 Bactrocera tryoni
TCAAATGAAATTTTCCAGAGCGACGAATGATATTCCTAAACTGGATTAAAATACATTATACCATTATCAATAGATGTCGTTGCAGTCATATATCTCCAGTGCTACCAATCACATTGTGACATACCATATAATGTTGGAAAGGTGAGATTTTAAGCTTCATTTAACCAAAAACAAACTAAATTCGGGGAACTCTGAAATAAAGTTACAGCTGTTCAAAAATGGGTGAAAATAATGAAAAAATTCGCTATATTTTGAAATTTTTGTATAAAGAAGGGAACAATGCTACGTAGGCCACTAATGAAGAGACGATGCTGTATCAGTTCTTTTGCCACAGCAATGGTTCGCTCGCTTCCATTTCTGGAAATTTCGAAATTTCGATTTACACTGCTGAAAGTTTTACACGGATGGAATAATGTGTCTAGCGGAAAAATGGCAAAAAGTGGTCGACCAAAATTGAACATATTTGTTTATTTATTTATTAGTATAAATATAAAAAACTTTGATTACGAGGGCTGCTATATATATTCTGGCCTAGGGCAACACTAAGTGTTGCCAGGTGCAATCTGACATTTCCATTGGAAAGTTTGACATTTTTTAGCATAACATCACTCAGAACGTTTTGTCATTTAATCGTGAATTGTTTTATTTACAGGGAATTAAAAAATCATCTCGGCCAAAAAATGGAATTAACTCGTGAATATTTTCGTGCGATCTTTTTTCACAACTTTCGACGTGGATTATCACGACAAGAGTGCATCGATTAACTAAAATCTTTGTATAGCTATGAAGCACCATCTTATAGCACTGTGAAAAGCTGGTACAACGAATTCAATCGTGGCCGACGCTCGCTCAAAGACGAATTCCGTGAAGGTCGTCCAAAAACAGCCGTTGTGCCAGAAAACATCGATGCCGTACGTGAACTGATAATGCAAGACCGTCATGTAACATAGTACCCTCAGATAGAGGCATGGCTATGCATTTCTCCCACCAGCATACAATCGATATTGCATGAACACCTGGCCGTAAAAAGGGTTTGTTCTCGTTGGATCCCGCACAATTTGACAATCGCTCAAAAAAAGGCTCGTGTGGATTGGTGTAAAGAAATGCTGAAAAAAACGATCGCGGTGCTTCAAAAGACGTTTATAAGATCGCCACAGCTGACGAGTCATGGATCTATGCGTATAAGCCCGGAACAAAACAGCAATCGACCGGGTGGGTCTTCCAAGACGAACCAAATCCAACGAAAGTTGTTCGTGGAAGAAGCACTACGAAGCAAATGGTCGCCTGTTTCTTCGGTAAAACTGGTCATGTGGCGACTGTTCCGCTTGAGCAACGTAGGACGGTCAATTCTGAGTGGTACACCACCATTTGTTTGCCTGAAGTCTTCGGTCCTTTTTGGCCGGCCAAAACGTCGAATTGATGGGTCATCCGCCGTACAGCCATGACTTGGCACCCAATAACTTCTTTTTATTCCCACACATCAAGAAAGTAATGCGTAGTCAACGATTTTCGTCGCCAGAAGAGGCTGTTGAAGCATTCAAAAACCATGTTTTGGAGGTGTCTCAATCGGAGTGGCAAAAGTGCTTCGAAAATTGGTTTGAGCCCATGCATAAGAGTATAAGTCTTGATGGAGAATATTTTGAAAACAATAAAACTATTTTCGTTGATAAATGTTCCTATTTTTCATTATTAGGCCAGAAATATATATAGCAGCCCTCGTAGATTCAAACATGAA
>NW_024391372.1:0-2199 GCF_016617805.1 Bactrocera tryoni
AGCTAAAACACTCGTTCGACTTGCTTTTGGACCGTGCAAAAAGCTATATTGAAGTTGAAGGAGACTATTTTGAATAAACTAAATTGAAAGGTGAACAAAACTATAATACTCTGTAGCCACTGGTTGCAAGAGTATACCTCACATCACATCAGTGCGAAATGATTGCAACTGCTGATAATAGGGTTTTCGAAAGTTAAGTTGCAAAAATTAGTTAGAGATATTTATTATAAGTATGTAATTGTTCAAAATGGTGAAATTAATTTAAATATTTCGACATTGTTTGCAAATAAGTACTGTTTTTATACTCTCGCAACAAAGTTGCTAAGGAGAGTATTATAGTTTTGTTCACATAACGGTTGTTTGTAAGTCCTAAAACTAAAAGAGTCAGATATAGGGCTATATATACCAAAGTGATCAGGGTGACGAGTAGAGTTGAAATCCGGATGTCTGTCTGTCCGTCCGTCCGTCTGTCCGTCCGTGTGTCCGTCCGTCCGTGCAAGCTGTAACTTGAGTAAAAATTGAGATATCATGATGAAACTTGGTACACGTATTTCTTGGCTTCATAAGAAGGTTAAGTTCGAAGATGGGCAAAATCGGCTAACTGCCACGCCCACAAAATGGCGGAAACCGAAAACCTATAAAGTGTCATAACTAAGCCATAAATAAAGATATTAAAGTGAAATTTGACACAAAGGATTGCATTAGAGAGTGGCATAGTTGGAAGTCATTCTTTTGGAAAAGTGGGCGTGGCCCCGCCCCCTACTAAGTTTTTTGTACGTATCTCGGAAACTACTATAGCTATGTCAACCAAACTCTATAGAGTCGTTTTCTTCAGGCATTTCCATATACAGTTCAAAAATGGAAGAAATCGGATAATAACCACGCCCACCTCCCATACAAAGGTTATGTTGAAAATCACTAAAAGTGCGTTAACCGACTAACAAAGATCGTCAGAAACACCAAATTTTACGAAGGAAATGGCAGAAGGAAGCTGCACCCAGGCTTTTTTTAAAAATTGAAAATGGGCGTGGCCTCGCCCACTTATGGACCAAAAACCATATCTCAGGAACTACTGGACCGATTTCAATGAAATTCGGTATATAATATTTTCTTAACACCCTGATGACATGTACGAAATATGGGTGAAATCGGTTCACAACCACGCCTTCTTCCAATATAACGCTATTTTGAATTCCATGTGATGCCTTCTCCGTATAATATATACATACATTAGGAAATGAAAATACAATTCAATGCTCAAAGTACACAAATTGATCTAATCTAATTAATTTTACAGCAAAATAAAAAAATATGTAAATTATTATCACTTTATCATGCGAGAGTATAAAATGTTCGGTGACACCCGAACTTAGCCCTTCCTTACTTGTTGATGCTAAGAATGACATAACGTAATTTTTAGTAATGAAAAAAAGTTCAATCTAGATGACCCTGATAGTTACAAAAGATATTGGAGAGATATGCGCCAGGATCGGCGATCCTGTTTTAAGCGAGGGTTTGGCGGTGGCAGTGGGATGGTATTGGCTGCGTTCTGCCAGAGGGGAAAGCCATATGTATGTGGGTTTCTTGTAGAGTGAGTTAGTAGAATTTGGTGGCAATTTATAAGCCAGCGACAGGACTTTTCAGTAAGAAAATGCTTCAATACACACAGTTTAGGTCACCAAATACATCTTCACGGGGCGAAAAATGCCTGTATTGGACTGGTCCGCCTTAAGTTTGGGTCTAAATCCGATTGAGATCCTCTGGAGTATCGTCTCTGACAAAGTGTTCAAGAACGGTATACAGTTTGAGACAGCAAGGACCTTAAAAAGGCAATTGACCAAGAATGGGCCAATATTGATCCAGCCCGCCTTAAATCCTTAGTGGATTAGATGCCATCCCGACTTAATTCCGCAATACTGAATAATGGTAATAATATTGGCTATTAATATCATATATACATATTCATTAAGAATATTAAAAAAATAAAAATCAAATGTGCACATATAAATATTTAGTACTAAGACAATTTTTGATTTAACTTCCTTATTACATACATATATTTGAAATTTGTCACCACTTTATGTTTTTATTTTGCAAACTTTATCTGTAAATAGAACCACATACCCAAAATTTTGATATCAGGTTTTGTACTTTTTTAATCAAGAAAATACATAATGCACATATAATTATTTGAATGAG
>NW_024391373.1:0-1349 GCF_016617805.1 Bactrocera tryoni
TACTTCATTTTAAATTTTTTATCAATTGCCAAAAACACACAAAATTCGGATCTCTGGACTTGAACACTCCCAATGTACATACAGTTAAGAATACACACATTTCGAGGTAGCATGTAAATTTGAAAATGCTTTTCAGAGCGCTTGGAAATACAAAGTCAAACCTTAAGGACTTTTTCTCAAAATGGTGTTTTCAAGGTCAGTGACCAACATTATTCGAAAACGTCTAAGCCTCATTGATCGTGTTTTCATTAACAATTTAAGGCCAAAATTTTAGTCAATAATCGATTCTTAGGAACCGCCATTTGGTCAAAATATTTGAATTTGCTTATTCCTACTTTGCTTTACTAGATTTAACATTTCTTTAACGCAATCTGCTTGGTTTTTTTCATTTCAGAGGATCCAGTTCTGAGATATAGAGGTCACCGCAAAACATCTTATTTGAGAAGATCTCCCGGAGATTATTTGTAGGTCCTTTCCAAATAAATATTTATACCATAAACAGGGTATATTAAGTTTGCCACGAAGTTTGTAGCACCCAGAAGGAAGCGTCGGAGCCTTAATGTTTTATATAAAATAGTCTGTATTGAGGGCTGTTATGCATATTTCTGGCCTAATAATGAAAATAGGAATATTTATTAACGAAAATGGTTTTTTTTTTTTTCAAAATATTCTCCATCAAAATTTATACACTTTGCATGCGTTAAGACTTGTTTTCGAAGCAATTTTTCATTGATTGAGACATCTTAAGCATGGTTTTTGAATGCTTCAGCAGCATCTTCTGGCGACGAAATCGTTGACCTCGCATTATTTTCTTGATGTGTGGAATATGAAGTCATTGGGTGCCAAGTCAGGGCTATATGGCGGAGGACCCATCATCTGACGTTTTGGATGGTCGTATGTGCTGGTTTGATGATGTGTAAGAGCTCGCATTGTCATGGTGCACAATGATTTGGATTTCTTTAAGGACTTCAGGTAACAATGGTGGTGAAACACTTGTGAATTGACGTTCTACGTTATAAGGAAGTGCTGCTGACCAGTTTTGCGGAAGAAACAGGCGACCATTTGCTTGAAGTGTTTCTTCCGAACAACTTTCTTGGTTTGCCTCTTGGAGGCCCAAGGTCGATTGCTGTTTGTTTCGGGCTCATACGCGTAGATCCGTGATTCGTCTGTGACGATCTTATAAACGTCTTTTGAAGCACCGCGATCGTATTTTTCAGCATTTCTTTACACCAATCCACAGAGCTTTTTTGAGCGATTGCCAAATTGTGCGGGATCCAACGAGAACAACCTTTTTTACGGCCAGGTGTTCATGCAATATCGAATGTATGCTGGTGGGAGAAATGCTAGGC
>NW_024391374.1:0-1350 GCF_016617805.1 Bactrocera tryoni
CCTGCTTATGTATAATATCCGATATATAACCATATATAACTAAAACTCAAATTTTGTTCCAATATTAGTCTATGTACTATAACTAATATATAACAATTTTATAACTGAAACTAAATTTTTTCTTATTATATCGTTGTTACTTCGCTTGTAAACTTATGGTAAGTGATATTGTAGGTGACATAAAGCCATAACGGCAGTGCGTTTTGAAGAATTCCACATTCTTTTGTTTAGGTATAAAGTCGATTTTCGTATATACACATTTAGCAATCGATATTGAATTGCTTGAAATCATCAAATTCACATATTTAAGTTAATTAACCTTCTTCATCTTACTGAAGTTGACATAAAGCCATAACGGCAGTGAATTTGGAAGAATTCCACATTCCTTTATTTAGGTATAAAGTCGATTTTCTTGTATATACACATTTAGCAGTCGATATTGAATTGCCTTAAATCATTAATTTAACATATTTAAGTTAATTAACTTTCTTCATCTTACTGAAGTTGACATAAAGCTATAACGGCAGTGCATTTGGAAGAATTCGACATTCTTATATTCAGGTATAAAGTCGATTTTCTTGTATATACACATTTAGCAGTCGATATTGAGTTGCTTTAAATCATTAATTTAACATATTTAAGTTAATTAACCTTCTTCATCTTACTGAAGTTGACATAAAGCCATAACGGTAGTGCATTTGGAAGAATTCGACAATCTTATATTCAGGTATAAAGTCGATTTTCTTGTATATACACATTTAGCAGTCGATATTGAATTGCTTTAAATCATTAATTTAACATAATTAAGTTAATTTACTTTCTTCATCTTACTGAAGTTGACATAAAGCCATAACGGCAGTGCATTTGGAAAAATTCGACAATCTTATAATCAGGTATAAAGTCGATTTTCTTGTATATACACATTTAGCAGTCGATATTGAGTTGCTTTAAATCATTAATTTAACATATTTAAGTTAATTAACCTTCTTCATCTTACTGAAGTTGACATAAAGCCGTAACGGCAGTGCATTTGGAAGAATTCGACAATCTTATATTCAGGTATAAAGTCGATTTTCTTGTATATACACATTTAGCAGTCGATATTGAGTTGCTTTAAATCATTAATTTAACATATTTAAGTTAATTAACCTTCTTCATCTTACTGAAGTTGACATAAAGCCGTAACGGCAGTGCATTTGGAAGAATTCGACAATCTTATATTCAGGTATAAAGTCGATTTTCTTGTATATACACATTTAGCAGTCGATATTGAGTTGCCTTAAATCATTAATTTAACATATTTAAGTTAATTGTGCTTCTTCATCTTACTGAAGTTGACATAAAGCCATA
>NW_024391375.1:0-895 GCF_016617805.1 Bactrocera tryoni
GCAACACCTTTCTAGAATATACATACTTATGTATATGTATGTATGTATATGCTAATGTTAAAAAAATCATTGAAAATGTTTAGCTTCTTATACCAAAGTTTTATTACAGTGGCACATTTTAATTTATATTCATATATAAACTGAGTCAGGTGGCAACTCCAAAAAACAACTGTGTGTTTAGTTGTTGTTTTAATACCATTAATCCTATTTTGAAATTAAATTGATTTTTTCGCAAAAATCGTGTAACTAATTTTTAACTTAGTACACTAGGTACACTTTTCCAAAGTGTGGCAGCACCAATTAAAAATATGTACAAAGAAGTTAATAATAAATTTGATTTTTAGAATTTTATTAATTTTGATTTATATTCTGGTTGTATAGAAAATTTTCAAATTGTAACACATTTATTTTATTAAAAGCCATATGGCAACTCTGAAAATAATTAACTTCGGTAAAGTAAAAAAATAAATTTTTGTAGTAAAACCTAATTGACGAGTATAGATATGCAAAAGTTTCCGATGGCCATAATTATACCTTTTATATTTCAAAAAGGTGGCAACTGCTTTTCAACACACATGCATACTATACAATTAATATTGCGTGTATTGTGGAAATATGAGTCTTGTTAACTGTGTTCTAAAATTTATTTAAATTTTTTTTATTGTATTTTGGTAAGGCTGCAAAAGGGTGGCAACACCTTTCCACAATACATACAATTAATTTCACATATTATCGAAATATGCGTCTTTGTAACAATATTCTAAAGCTAATTATAATTTTTTCATATGCGTATATACATATATCTTAGACAGGTGGCAACCTCTTTTAATCAAATATTAAGCTATCTCTATCGTAAATATTGTTGAGTGTTAAAAAAAATTGCATCATATAATAA
>NW_024391376.1:0-940 GCF_016617805.1 Bactrocera tryoni
TTTTTAAATAACTAAAATATATCTAAGAGAGCAGACAAATTAATACATATGAATGAAGTTCAAATCTCAGCAAGTTTCGTGTTGACTTGTGCTTACTTCAGTGCATTTAATTAAAACAAATGCAAATAGCTCCACCACACACTTCCTCCATTACTGCCAAGTTTATCTGCACGTAGAGTCAAGCACATATAGAAAGGTTCGCAGCCACAGTTTCATAGTTTTTATTAAGTTTTGCCTCTACCGATAACAACAACAACAATTTTCCCAAGCGTAAGGTCCTCGTTACAAATGCTAATTAGGCAATGCCACTGGTACTAATACCAGTTAATTTTTACCATACAATTATTGAAAGCCCAAGCATTTATAATTCATATCCAAATAATAAGGAAAGATTCGCTTTGCATGCACTGTGCTTTCTTCTTCAGACATTCATAGTGGAGTTTATGATTCATTAGGTAAAGATACCAAAATGGAAAGACTGAAACTAAAACTGCGATGTACGACGTATTATTTCAGTACGCTTAGTATACTCTGTGCCCAAAAAATAAGGTGACATTTGAATTTGAACTACGCGCGTCGAAGGATTTGAAGAATTATTTTTTTTTTTTAGGTTGGTAGTACTGTCAGTCACATTTTTGTCAAATTTCATGTCAAAATATTCATTAGTGTTTGAGATACGTGTCGTTTTGTGAGCTGCTAAAAGTGAGTTTTTCGTTTTTTGCGATGTCGAAATTTGTTGAGCAAAGAATTTGTATTAAATTTTGTTTACGGAATCAATTTTCTGTTGCGGATACGTTGAGGATGGTGCAGAAAGCCTTTGGTGATGAGGCTATGTCAAAAAAAAATGTTTACAAGTGGTATAGTGAGTTCCAAGCCGGCCGTGAACGTGTCGAAGACAAAGAGCGTCCAGGGCGACCATCAACCCCAACCGACGAAGCTC
>NW_024391377.1:0-1810 GCF_016617805.1 Bactrocera tryoni
TTTTTTTTGAATATCCGGAATAATGAAAGCAAACGGCAAATTTGAACGATTCAAATAATTGAAAAACAAAGCAAAAAAAAAAAACAAATGAAAAAAAATTTGGATGAAAAAAAGTTACTTTTTGAAATTGTCCAATTTTCCGACTTTTCCTCAAGAAAAGCATATAGTTTTTTTTATTTCTAAAGCTTCCCTGATCCACAGCGAACAACCTCTGAAACTTTTATCAAGATTCTTTCAGCCGTTCTTTTCTCAATCATTTCATTACTCTCATTGTCTCTGACTGGCAGGTTTCGGTGATCAAAAGAAAGTTTTACCTATTCTTATTTGTTTAGTCCAATGGGTTGCCTCATTTCTAAACCATTTCATTCTAGAACTATTTTGTTTTTTGGGGTGAGGGGCAATAAGTTAACCGTCATCGAAATAACTTAACGGTGGAAATAGCATGACTTTTGTTAGTTACAAGGACTTAAAGTAAATTCTCCGATGAGATATATTAACGTTTTGCCAACCCTTAGCACTCACTTACCTGCTTTATTATAAAATTTTGCAGGCGGTTGGAAATATTTCTACACCTGGGATGCTTGCGAGAGTATATAATTACCCCGATTTGGAAAGGTCAGCTGATCAAAATTTGGATTATTCTGAATTTAATGATTTTTGGAATTGGCGGAACTTAAAATCTAAAATTAAATGTGAAAGTACTTTGAATAAATTAATTGCTATAATCTAGTAATTAAGTTGTTTTATTTAAAATAATACGAAAATTCTTATCGCTCTTTCTTGTCAGTTAATAACCGTTTTGTTTATCAATAAATTCCTTTCGATTTCAAAATTTTGTATTTTCAATGCAATATGATATAATTATACATTTTATGCATTGGCATTTATGCTGGTCATCACTTATATCTTGAAGTACATTTTGCATAAATGTTCCCTACTTGCATTTTATTTTGAAGCAACTTTATTGTAAAATCGTGCAACTTGCAAATACAGATATGAAAACTCGTCGAACTTAGTCCGTTTTTCCTTTTCAAAATCCAATCTATTTTACAATGTTAAATAAATTAACTTTCTAGGTGAAAATAAAGAGTATAGCGACTTTGGGAAGCAGCTTCTCGAACGCTGAGAAATATAAAAATTTGCAATGCTTTTACCAACTTATGATGAGTAAGTATTGTAACAATTTAACAAACACAAAAACAAAGGAAAGTCAAGAAGAATAATATGACTAAACTGGATGCGCGCATTTTGGGCTTTTCCGTTATTGCTGCAGAGGGTCGCACGAATGTAGGAGATAGAGAATAGGTGGATGCAAGATAAAAATTGAGCCTGAAAACACTTTCGGAGCATTTTAATTGATTTATGCTTTAAATATTTTGTTCAATAAATATTCTCACCTTTAAAAGAAACCAAAATTTAATTATTTAGTTCAGAGATCCTTCTCCACGCGTATCAAATGTAACATATAGTAAAACGCATACATATTATTTACGTTCAATCAGTGAAATCAAGATAACCATATTATAATGAAACAAGTATTTTTTCACCTTTTATTTGGTAAATATTCCTTTTCTTCTTTGGCACTACAACCGTGAGTCGGTCTAGGCAGAGAACAGTAAACGTCACTATTTGTCTCTATCCTTTGGGAGGTCACGCCTGTTGTACATCCCAAGTGCATATATTTTGCAATGTACTCGGTCCTTCCATTGGATGAGCGGGCGCCCTTGCTTCCTTTGGGCTGGAGCATCATCTTCAATGTGGAAGATATTGCCTAGCCAGCGCATTTATTGAATTTTTATGTGCTACTAGG